>NC_136516.1:55723676-55901176 GCF_053919585.1 Euprymna scolopes
GAAGTAAATCTCTGATCTAAAACAACATAAAGCGGAAGACCAGTACCCGCATTAAGCTGGTCTGCAGTTTGATTTGTTGCTGGCTATCTTGCTCTTGCTTGTTGCTGGATATCAACATTTTGAACCGAGAAAGAGACTAGCTGTCGTACAAAGCTAAATCTCTGGAATAACATCTTTGTACAGATACTTCCTCAGACATTTGTCAAAAAAAAAAGAAAGAAAGAAAATGTCTTATTGGCGATGGCTGTCCATATTAACAGGAAAAGAAGATATTATGCTAAACGACACCCACTCCAGCTCTGTTACTGGAATGTGAGAACACTTATTGACAATGGTAAAAGACTAGAACGGAAGACTGAAATTTTGACAGACATTGCTGCACTCTCTGAGACACGTTTCGCAGGTGAGGATCAACTGGTTGAGCGCGGGTCGGGCTACACGATCTTCTGGTCTGGTAGAGCTGAAAAGGAGAGGCGTGAGGCTGGTGTTGGTTTTGCAGTTAAGAACTCCTTAATTGACAAGATCAAACAGCCAGTAGGCATAAATGACCATGCAATGACATTGAGAGTGCCCCTTGCTACTGGTCGTTATATGAATGTTCTTTCTGTCTATACGCCGACTCTTACTTCGCCTGAAGACGATATTACTTCCTTTTATCATATGCTTAGATCTATTATCACCGGTTTGCCAAGTGCTGAGAGTTTGGTGGTTCTTGGTGACTTCAATGCACGGGTTGGATCAGACAATGAGACTTGGTCTCCATTGGGTCCATATGGCATTGGTAGAGTCAATTCAAATGGTATGCTGCTTCTCCATCTCTGCAGTTAACTAAATCTTGTTATCACCAACACTTTTTCCCACCAGAAAAACAAGGAGACCTGGTTCCATCCCCAATCTAAACATGGCCATTTGCTTGATTACATACTGTGTAGGCGTGGTGATCTTGGAAAATTTTGCAAAGTTAGAGTAATGCATAATGCTGACTGTGGTACTGATCATTTAATGATCAGAGTTAAACTGAGAATTACAGTTCGCAAAAAAAGCCGTTTCAATGGTGTCAAAGTGCCTAAACGTATTGATGTTTCCAAATTGAAGGATCCAGTCATACGAAGTTCCTTGAAATGTGCTTTCAACCAGGTGGATTTCTCAGATTGTGACTGGGAGACAGTAAGAGATACAATATACCAAAAAGGTGTTGAAGCTCTTGGGTTGAAGGTTCCCAGACATAGAGATTGGTTTGCTGATAATTACAATCAAATTAAGCCTCAAATTGATAGAAAGTCGAAAGCTTATTTGAAACTTCTCAACTCTTCACCTCTGAACGAGCCAGCGCTCGCTGCCCACTTTTTTTCTGTTTGGAGTGAGGTTCAGTGTTGTGTGCGCCAAATAAAAAAAACAAATGGTGGTCTGACCTCTCCAGGGAGATACAGACTGCCTACGATCATAGAGATCTCAAGACATTCTACACTCTGCTTCATCAGGCTTATGGTCCGAAATCCTCTTCAACTACACCACTCCTGCGAAGGACAGGAAAACCTTGCTGAAAACCTCAGATGAAATTATGCATCGATGGCATGAACACTTTCATGATCTTTTTCATAACCCATCCAATGTTGATGTTGCTACAATAGAAAGTATCCCTCAATGTTCCTTTTGTCTGGAACTTGATGTTGAACCGACTCTTGCGGAAACAGTTGACTGCATAAAACAGATAAACTCGAACAAAGCCCCTGGGTTGGATGGCATCCCTGTTGAGCTGCTGATACATGGTGGTGTCAATGTACATTGTGTGGTCCACTCTTTGATACTGTCAGTATGGCAGGGTGACCCGGTTGCCCAAGATTGGGTAGATGCCATCTTGGTTATGTTGTACAAAGGAAAGGGTACAAGGTCTGATTGTGGAAATTATCGAGGTATCTCGCTGCTGAGTGCAGTTGGAAAGGTGTTTGCACAGCTTTTGCTAAACCGATTGGAAAAATATGTATGTCCTAATATCCTTCCGGAATCCCAGTCTGGATTTAGAGGTGGGCGAGGAACTGTGGATATGGTGTTTTCTGCTAGACAGCTCTTGGAGAAATGTATCGAACAGTGTATGCCTCTTTGCCAAGTTTTTGTGGACATAACCAAGGCGTTTGACATAGTCAACCGTGAGGCTCTCTGGAAAGTGCTGGAAAAATTTGGCTGTACACCTGCTTTTACAGACAAGTTCAAGCAACTTCATCATAGTATGAAAGGTCGCATCAACTTAAATGGGCGGCTTTCGGAAGAATTTCCCATTGATAATGGTGTGAAGCAGGGTGATATAGCTGCACCAACATTGTTTTCGCTCTATTTGACTGCTGTGCTCTGGTATGGTTTCCACGATTGTGATATGGGTGTTTATATTAGATTCCGAACGACTGGAAAGGTATTCAACCTCAGAAGATTCCAAGCCAAAACACTTGTTAGTGATGGACTTGTTAAGGAACTGTTGTATGCTGATGATGCTGACCTGGTAACACACTCCCCAGTAGATATGCAACTAGTGATGGATCTCTTTACAAATGGTTGTACCTGCTTCGGACTGACAGTTAGCATTAAGAAAACTAAAGTCATGTACACTCCCACTCCTGATGATCTGTATGTGGAACCTGATATCTTCGTCTGTGGAAAGCGCCTTAAAGTCGTAAAAAATTTTGTCTACCTTGGGAATGCCTTATCAAATGATGGCACTCTTAATGCGGAAATAAGAGAGAGAATCAGCAAGGCATCTGATGCTTTTGGAAGGTTACAAGATAGAGTCTGGTCTGATGGTGATCTAACTCTGACAACTAAAATTTCAGTATATCAAGCATGTGTAGTACCATCCCTACTCTACGCATCTGAAACTTGGATCTTGTACTGGTCACATATAGAATTGCTCGAGAGGTTCCATCAGCACTGCCTTAGACACATTCTTGGTTTGAAGTGGTATAGCTTTGTCCCTGAGATATATGTCTTAAAAAGGGCCAAAACAACTAGTATTGCTACCATTGTTATTAAGAACCAGTTGCGTTGGGCGGGTCATCTCATCCGGTTTGAAGACTATCGACTCCGAAAACAATTGTTCTATGGTGAGCTCTTTCTTGGAAAAAGACCCCAGCACAAGCCCCAAAAAGTTTTCGTGATAGCATCAAGGAGAGTCTGGTGAGCTTTCATATTCCTGTTGACAGTTGGGGGTCACTAGCGTATGATCGCAAGCAGTGGAGGACACTGATATACAGGGGTGCAGAACACTTTGAAGCAGCCAAAATAGACCGAGTGAAGCTTAAGAGAGCATGTAGGAAATGCCAAACCTTGCCGCCCAACCATGGAGATCTCTGGATCTGTAAGGTGTGTGATCGGGCTCTGTTGTCTAAGGCAGGTTTTGTTAATCACATGAAAGCCCATGATAATACAGGTTCCGCTGCTGTTTGTTTCATACAAATCAGTGAAAGTTTTCAGTGTCATGTCTGCTTGAGGGTATGCAAATCACTGGCAGGGTTAAAAAATCATATTCGGGCACATGGATTTTAGTGACTTAGGGAGTGGCTCTCGTCTGACAAGACGTTGCAATCATCATGTCTGCCTACAACTTTCGACAGGGGCGACAGATTTTAACAAGATCAGTATTATTTTGAAGTTCGGCCTTTCAGATGATAAATATCGAAAAATTGACTAAAAACATTAATATCTTCACCTTCAACTGGGCACTTTTCTATTTGGGAGAGTCGCTTTTTTCGCCGATATTTTCAAAAGTCATCCTTTCCTTTCGATTGTCTAGCCTTAATTAAAACGTACATCACTTCCAGTTTGGCGGTGATTGTAACAGCAAAGACGTCAGGTTTTCCCCGTTCTTTTCCTCCTTTGCGGTACAGGTTCGAGCCTGCTTTCTTACTACAATTTTTTTTTTTTACGCAACATACACCTCCAAACACCCAGGCAACGCCGGGATTAAATGCTAGTATAACGATAAATACGAAATCTGCATTAATCAAAATATCGTATTTTACGACCGGGCAATGCCGGACAGCCTGATAGTATATATATATATATATATATATATATATATATATATATATATATATATATATGTATATATATATATTAAAAACTCTCTGTTCTATTTGTTTAAAAA
This sequence comes from Euprymna scolopes, assembly GCF_053919585.1. Taxonomy (NCBI): domain Eukaryota; kingdom Metazoa; phylum Mollusca; class Cephalopoda; order Sepiida; family Sepiolidae; genus Euprymna; species Euprymna scolopes. The sequence goes on from NC_136516.1 coordinate 55,727,812, forward strand.
GAAAATACAATTTTCTTATATATGGGTTGTTGAATTACATTCACTAGCAAAAGATCTAGCTAATTTGCATATTCTGTTGAACATTCATTTTAATTAATTTCTTATTAGTTTTTTTTCGGTTTTCTTATGGTATGATCATCTTTAGTTAACTATTACGTGTAATTATATTCATGCAGATATTCTACATGATTTATACTTGCATAATATTTGTGTAAAAAGTTTATAGTTCACACAAAATTGTTTCCATATATATTTATGTATATGTATATATGTTTGTTTAGCAAATTTTACCTACCAAACTCCTCCTAGAGTTTTTTCTCGACAGACATGAAATTTCATATATAAGGTATTTGAATCCATGCAAAACTTTATATTTGGGTTTTAGTCCGGAAAAATCGCTGCAAAAGTGTGAAAATTTAAAAAAATGAAATTTGCCAGGTGAAGGTCGAATGCCGGCATTACGAATGCATAACGTAGTAGCTACTGGTTCATGTTTTAATTTTTAGCCTCGCAGTAAACATGTTTTCATAGCCCAGTCATTGACGGCAGAGGCAAAATAAATCATGAGCTGAACGTTTTGGTTTCGATTTTCGGTGGTGGCACATGAGTCTTTCTTTAATATACTTTTTAAATCATTACTATATATTGCATCAAATCTATCTATCTATCTATTTATCTATCTATAAAAGTGAAAATGTCTGTCTGTCTTTTCTCTGTGGTAGTTAATGGAGACTATTATACAGAAAGGCATTACTTTACATATTCACACTTTTTAATATATACATAACCACATAACCTTATGAACAGAACGTAGGGCCCGAGCAAAGCCAGGCGTAACTGCTAGTATAATGTATATACTTATAAAAATGAAAATGTCTGTCTGTCTGTCTGTGTACACTTCCCTATCAAACTCCTCTGCCAATTTTCGGTCTGCAGACTCGAGATTGGATATCCGGGGTATTGAGTTTTGGGAAAATCTGTGTGATTGGTTTTCGGACAGAAATTTGGCTGTTAAGAGGTCGAAGGTCAACGATTTGAACTTTGAGAACTACCGAACTCCCCGCCAATTTTGGGTCTAAACACTTGAAATTATAGATATAGGTTACTCGGACATGGACCTTACTTTATCATTAAATTTGAGCCCCAAAAAATAAATGTTAAGGGGTCATAATTGGGGTAAAAGCTTTTAAAAATTTGGCATCTGCGGCCTCTACTAAATTACTCAGCTAATTTTTGGTCTTTACATTTGAAATTTTACATGAAGTGTATTCAGACATAGAGCGAGCTTTCTAATCGTGTTTTTGTGAAAATTTGGCTTCCATGGGGTCAAAGTTTAAAAGATTTGACATTTGCGGTCTCTAGCAAACTGTTCAGCCAATTTTGGATCTAAACATTTGAAATTTTGCATAAAAGGTATTCAAACATGCAGCAAGCTTTTTAATTGGTTTTGGGGCGTAAATTTGGCTGGCAAGAGGTCAACGTTTACAGAGTTGACTTTTACAGACTCTATCAAACTACTCCACCAATTTTAGGTCTAAACACTTTAAATTTTAGATAATGTTAAGAAGTAAAAATTGGGTTCAAAGTTAAAAACAAATTTGACGTCTGCAGTCTCTACCAATTTTTCTCTATGGTAGTTAAGGAAGACTATTGTATAGAAAGACATTACCGTACATATTAACACTTTTAATACATACATATGCATATAAAGTTATGAATAGTACATAGGACCCGAGCAAAGCTGGGCGGAACTGCTAGTATACAAAATCTGCATTAAACATAATATCATATTTAAGCGTATTTTACGATCGGGAAATGCCGGACGGCCTGCTAGTCTATCTATCTATATATCTATAAAAGTGAACGTGTCTGTGTGTTAGTGTGTCTGTCTGTGTATGTGTATACATTTTCCTTCGCAATAACTCTGTCAAATTTTAGTCTACAGACTCGAAATTTGATATATAGGTTATTGAGATTTGGGAAAATCTAGGTGATCGGTTTTCGGCCAGAAATTTGGCTGTTAAGGGGTCAAAGTTAAACGATTTGACCTTTGAGAACTCTACCAAACCCCTCCGGCAATTTTGGGTCTAAACACTTGAAACTTTAGATATAGGTAGTTTGGACATGGATCTAACTTAATAACTTGATTTGATCCCAAAACAATAAATGTTAAGGGGTCATAATAAGGGTAAAAGTAAAAAAAAATTGACCGTTTTTTTTTTTTTTGTTTTTTTTTGCTCAGCATCCACCTCCAAACACCCTGGCAACGCCGGGCACCCATGCTAGTATATCTATAAAAGTGAACGTGTCTGTGTATATGTGTATGTACATCTCCCTACGCAATAACTCTGTCAATTTTTAGTCTACAGAAATTTGATATACAGGGTAGTGAGATTTGGAAAAATCTACATGATCGGTTTTCGGCCAGAAATTTGGCTGTTAAGGGGTCAAAGTTCAACGATTTGACCTTTGAGAACTCTACCGAACTCCTCCGACAATTTTGGGTCTAAAAAATTGGAATTTTAGGTATAGGTAGCTTACACATGGATCTAACTTAATAACTTGAGATGAGCTTAAAACATTAAATGTTAAGTGGTCATAATAGTGGTCACAGTTAAAAAAAAGTTGACCTCTGTCGTCTCTACCAAATTACTCAGACAATTTCTGGTATAAAATTTGCAATTTTTCATAAAGGGTATTATGAGATAGGACAAGATTTTAATCGGTTTGAGTTTAAAATTTGAGCTACAAATATATAAATCTATGTTTGTATGTTTGCATGTCTGTCTAAAACTTTCGACAGGGGCGACGGATTTTTACAAGATTAGTATCATTTTGACATTCGACCCTTCAGACGACAAATACCAAAATTTGGCTAAAAACATTAATTTCTTTACCCTCAATTGGGCACTTTTCAACAGGGAGGCGTCGCTTTTTTTGCCGATATTTTCGAAAGTCACCCCTCTTTTCGATTGTCTAGCCTTAACTTAAAAATCTACGTCACTTCCGGTTTGGTGGTGGTCGTAGCAGCAAAGACGTCATGTTTTTCCCGCTCTTTTCTTGCTTTGCGGTACGGGTTCGAGCCTGCTTTCCTACTAGCATTTTTTTTTTTTTTGCTGAACACACACCTACAAACACCCGAGCAACTCCGGTCTGAAATGCTAGTATATCTATAAAGGTGGAAATGGTTGTCTGTCTTTTCTCTATGGTAGTTATGCAGGAAGGCATTACTTTATGTATTCACACGTTTTAATATATACATATGCACATAACCAGATGAACAGTACATAGGGCCCGAGCAAAGCCGGGCGGAACTACTAGTTTATCTATCTATATATCTATAAAAGTGAAAGTGTCTGTCTGTGTATATGTGTCTGTGTGTGTACATTTCCCCACGCAATAACTCTGTCAATTTTCTGTCAATTAAGTCTGATTTACTAGTAATTGTATTATTTATATACATTAATATTGTTTCCATATTTAGTGTGTGTATGTGTGTGTGTGAGTGTGTGTGATTGTGTGTGTGTGTGTGAGAGAGAGTGAGTGAGAGACAGCACAATGTATTTATACTTATTTTATCTTATATCTTATTTATAATTTACTTACTTTTTTATTTATTATTATTCACAAAAATTATTCTATATTTTTAATAGTGTTGTTGCTGTTGTTTAATATATTCAGACCCCGCCGTTATTTTTAAGAAAATCGAAGAATTTTAACAGCTAAAGTAAGTGTGGGACCGAAGCTCCAAGTGTTTGTGTGAATCCCATCGACTGAAGGTGACGTGAAATTGTCGCAAAATCACATCTCTTCACCCAGTTCTCTACATGATGATTATCTTCCTTATGTTTACTATTTAATCCTAATTTTATTAGTTATTATACACACATACATACATGTATAGATAAATAGATATACATGCATACACACACACTCAAATATATACGCACACGCGCGTATACACTTATACATATCTATCGATGTAGTACTGGAATAAAAACGCGTTTAAATATACATGAGAGAGTACATATATATGCATTGGAGAGAACTTGAATGCCTACTGGAGAGAACTTGAATGTCTACTGGACACTATCCTCAAGTGTGTGAGGTATCTCTGTACAGGGTTTTGTCAGAACAACCTGGCATGAGGATACTTTTTCAATAGAAGTAAACCCTGACCAAATATTCCAAATCACATAGTATTCGTTGCCCAAATAAGATCTCCTCGCTATCGCTAACCCACATTAGGTTTTACGAGGAATGGTGCACCTTCTTCAAGTGATGTTACCTCAATTGCACGAAGCTGGATACTCCACCAGACTTAATAAATTCTTGCCCTGGAACCCAGTAAGACCATGAGACCAACATGAAAGATATACTACAACGTATGAAAATGGTTAACTGGGGAGGGGAAAATATGTTCTCAATTTCTTTACTAATTCAGTGTTTGAGAAATAAAGAATTTTAATGGAACATTCGAATATCTATGTATTTCATATAGACTTCATGTGTTAGGCCCAGGTTGTGAGCCCCTAGACTTCTGAGAACTTCGACTGAAGTAAAATAAAACAAAATGGAAAAGTATTATTTTTGAAATAGAATGCATAAAATGCGGTTCCACTGGGGAACGTGTTTTTCGTAATTGAATATTGTATGCACAGTAAATAACTTTCCAACAAATTTAAAGGATGCATGAAATCGAAACCGAAACACTAAATACTAACGTTCTACGAACTGATCCATTTCAACTGTCTCATAACTTAAATGTAGAGCTTAAATGTCTCACAGCTTAAACGTAGAGTTTAAATGTGGAGCTAAAAATATTACTCTGTAAAATAATTATAGCTTTTGGTAACATCATAGATTTATGTTTAGTTTAAAAACATGAATTAAAACATAAGTATCTATCTATCTATCTACCTATCTATCTATCTAACTAACTAACTAACTAACTGACTGACTAACTAACTAACTGGCAAGATAAACAAGAGATGGGATATGAAGATGTTTTGATGAAAGTTGTCGAAACATTATTGAGCTATAAAATAGACAAGTGTCACCGGAAGCATCTGATCAGCTGACGGAAGTACGTGTGGGTCACGTGGTTCTAGTTAGCTGAGAAGAATAACTGTAGTAGGAAATTGGACTTCGAACAGAACGGTTGGGTTTAGCGGTTGTCCTTCTCTCCTCCCACTTGGGAGGGACATGACGTGTCTCACAATGGAGACTAATAGAATTAACCAACATGGCAAAAGAAACTCACTTTCCGTATTCATTAGCGTTGACATCGTGGAAAGTGGAATAAAGATAATATAAAATACAATAAGCGTTTTTTGGAGTGAATGCGATTTCGCTCAAACAGGTTGCAACTTCCCCTCCAAGAACAAATAGAATCCAGATGGACCAAGAACAGCTGAATAAGGTATGTGGAAAATACACGTATCACACACACGAGCGTGCAGAAGAATACTCTGATAACGAAACATAAATAAACTGCCACAAAATAACTGGGGTTCAAATAGTGAAAAGCCACCATAGACACTGCCACGTACACACATTCAGATGAACCGTTCCTCACATATATATGCAGTATGTCCATTCAGTGATTATATAACATGTATACCTATAGATATGTTAACTTTATGCATCAAGTAGCATTATATGTATTCTTTTGTTTACCGTATATTTGCTGAATTGGGTTTTAATCAGGTCTAAAACAATATAGCATGCATTTTTGTGCTAAAACTATATAGGAGACGATTGTGTACTGTCTTGTTTTAACAAATAAATTGTACTTTTATACTATTACATTGTTTGCTTATATATGCTCTGTCGTAAAAATTAAAAGTCACTGAGCATTTATATTGAAAGTTAGACTATTAATAAAAATATATAAACACGTACATATATATAACATATGATATAAATTAAATTTATATATTGATAATATAAGTTATTTATATAGAGAATATTGTTTCAATTGCAATTGGGAATCTCGATAATTAACAATTAAATAGAGTTTCTGTATGTATTTATGTCAGCATTTTAATTCTTATATCGTATTCTAATAATTTACGCCCAAAACAACTTAAAGTAAAATGTAGTTATAAGAATTGTCGACAGATAAAAATGCAGGATTATGAGACGTTGAGTGAAATGTGTTACAATATTTTAGCGCGATTCGGTAACTTCTGCTGATTTGTGGAGAAGCTGTAAGGGAGATGAAACATTCTGGATTGTAAAATGTCAAGCTTCCTTCAAGAAAAAAATGTCTAAGCCGGAAACGTCAGTTACGTAAGATCTATTTTGAAATGGTTTGGATGATTTGAGCTATTTTTAGGGGACCATGAAGAAGTTTGAACCCTGCATCTACATCTCTTGTATGTTTTTAATGACATTGTTTTATTATCTTATCCACAATAATTTTGTCTTTTTCATGAGAAAGGCGTAAACAAGAAAAAAAATCATCTTTGTATTGTCATTCAGATATTAAATTTTTGCTTACGAAGGTGTTTGCTAATCTCTCCTCCCCCGCACTACCTCCTCCTCCTCCTCCTTCTTCTTCTTCTTCTTCTTTCGTTCTTTCTTTTTTTCTCTTAATTATATCAACATTCGTTCTTATTTTATTTTCTTCAGTGATCCACTTTCTCGTGTACCTTTTTCTTTATTTTCCCCCTTTTTTAAAAATCTACACCGATCCTTTATTATTTCGTTTCTTCTAATTTTGTCTACCTTTCAGTTATTTTCTTTTTCTGTTTTGCATGGATTTCTATTTCTTCTTTCTTAGCTTTCTTTCTATCTTTTTTATTCTCTTTGTCTTGTTTTCTTTTTATTAACTTCCATTTTTTTTTTCATATCTTTTTTGGGTTAGCCTTTTTTTTTTTTAAACTTTTTCATTAATTTGTTACTCCTCTTCCCCGAATTGTTTCCGCCTTTCTTTCGTTTATTACTTTCGTCGTCGCTTTCCATTATCTCTCCCCAACATATCTTTCCTTTACTTTCTTTTTCCTCTTTTGTCTCGTTTTTTACATTTGTAGTGAAAAAGGCAATATAAAAATTACAATTTATACAAATAATAATTCATATTAAAAACTCGATTTAAAATACTAAAATAAAAGTGTCTCAGTAATAAAAGAAGAAAGGAAAGATTTAGTATTTTTTTCAGAAAAATTAGATGATGCGCATGTGCATAATTCGCCTGCAAGCAGTGTTGTAGTGTTACTATAAGAACGACAGACAAGTGTTTGTGTGGAGGTATTTAGCTGACTGATTGATAGTACTTGTGCCCTCGTTTAAATAAGAAATAACCAACTCATAAACCAACTTTGAAATTAAGCGTGGGTGTACTATTTTGAATTTCTAATAGGTTAAAATGAGATTTCAGTAACCAATCAAAATTAAGTATTTTATAAGAATTATTTTGCTGCTGCTATCTGCCATTATTTTGCTGCTGCTATCTGCCAGAACACCGTTCTGCACATTCACATAGTTCCTCATTCAGATATTAAATTTTTGCTTACGAAGGTGTCTTGTTTGCTAATCTCTCCTCCCCCGCACTACCTCATCCTCCTTCTTCTTCTTCTTCTTCTTCTTCTTCTTCTTCTTCTGCACATTCACATAGTTCCTCGTTTTATTATGTTTATCAAATTTTATTCTTTTCGTTTTGTCTTCATTCTCTTTTTTTTTTTTTTTTCATTTTTATGGATTATATGGGTGAATTTATGTTTTGCTTAGCTGAGAGGGACACGTGTCACAAATCTGATTGATACCGATGATACCGATGATACCGATGGAAAATACTATTTTAAGGGCCAAAGACGGGCCATGTATTTTGATTAACTGGTCAGGATGATTATCGGGGAAATTAAATCCGTCTGAATTTTAAATTATTGTTGTAAAACTTTTTATTTATGTTATTTTCAAGCTACGAATGGAGAACAGCATACCGTCCTACATAGACACGTGTGGGCCAAAGAAATACAACTAAGATGATCATGGCGAAGAGTATGTAATAGTGCGTTAAAATGTTACAATATTTTGGGCCGTTTCGGCAGTTCCCCGGGGTTGTTGTGAAATTAACAGAACTACATTGGATTGTAAGACGTATAGCTTACCTTATACACTTCAAAAACTACCCACCGGATTCTATTTTATGAATTGGCGCACGATCTCAAAATCCATCGTCACTTGAACTAGTATAGTCGTCGAACATGAACATTCTTAAGCCGTCTGGTGAATGTAATATATTCAGCTATGCCTTCGTTCTGTTGCACATTGTATGCTTGAAATTGCTTCTATGGAGTTAATAATCCAGTTTTCACTAGTAAAGAATGCTTGTCACGAATCATAATAAGCCGTCCTATGCACGGTTTACACACACAATGAACGAATACAGAACGTCACAAAACACAAACTATTATTAACAAAATAACTTATCCCCTTAAAGTAGGCATGAGTCGGTCGGCACATCTATATATCTATAAAAGTAAAATGTGTGTGTGTGTGTGTGTGTGTGTGTGTGTGTGTGTGTGTATATATATATTTCCCTACCAAAAAACTCTGTCAATTTTCGGTCTAGAGACGAGATTTGACATAAGGAGTATTGAGATTTGGGAAAATCTTTTTAATCGGTTTTCGACCAGAGATTTGGCTGTCAAGGACTAAAAGTTCAACGATTTGACCTTTGGAAACTCTACCAAACTCCTCCGCCAATTTTGGGTCTAAGCACTTGAAATTTTAAACGCATGTTACTTGGACATGGATCAAACGTTTTAATTTGATTTGAGCCCCAAAAAATAAAATTAAAGGGTCAACGTTTAAAAAATTGATCTTTGTGGTCTCTGTCAAATTAATCAGCCAATTTCTGGTCTAAACATTTGAAATTTTACATAAAGGGTATTCAGGGATAGAGAAAGTTTTTTAATCGGTTTGGGTCGAAAATTTGAGTTGCCAAGGGGTCAAAGTTAAAAAAAAAATTGACCTTTGCGGTGTCTAGTAAACTATTAAGCCAATTTTGGATCTTAGCATTTGAAATTTATACATTCAGGCATACGGCAAGCCTTTTAATCAGTTTTGATGTGAAATTTTGGCTGCCAAAAGGTCAAAGTTGAAAGAGTTGAGCTTTACAGATTCTACCAAATTCCTCCGCCAATTTTGGGTCTAAAGACTTGAAATTTTAGATGTAGGTAACTTGGACATGAGTAAAACTTTGTATTTTGATTTGAGACCAAAATAATAAATGTTAAGCGGTCAATATTGGGGTCAAATTTAAAAAAATATTGCCCTCTGAGGTCTCTACAAAATTACTCCGACAAAGGTTGGTCTAAACATTTGCAATCTTGCGTAAAGTGTATTCACACTTGGGCAAGTTATGAACAGAACATAGGGCCCGGGCAAAGTCGGGCTGAACTGCTAGGTGTCTATATAATTAATGTTTGTTCAATTAAGATCATTGACATCTTTGGCATTGAGAACAAATTCTGGCAATTAATTTCAGATATTGACTGCCCGTTGCTCCGTTATTTGTGTTGATATTTGTGCCGAACAGACAAGATCAATCAACACAAATTATGTATATAATTTGTGTTGGTTGACCTTGTCTGTTCCTGTTTAGAATGTTATATACTAAAATCATATCGCCTCAAGCACATCTTTACCTAAAAATAGCTTACCGGGGAATGCCGACGGATTTGCTCGAGCATTTTTGTAAGCCAAACAGCACTTCATCTAATGCTCTGGCTTTTCAAATCTCCACCTGAGATTGTGTCTAATATCCTGGAATGAAAGTAAATAAACACAATTGAAGGCGACATCACTGCTCTCAATCTCTATTCTTATAGGAGAGCTTCGGTAGTTTTAACCACATCATAATAGTTCAACCTTATTTCATGCTTTCTTTTTTGCTCTTGAAGATGTACATGTAATGTTTTTCTTTCCATATTTATTTTCTTCCATCATTCGTTTTTGTTTCTTCGTCCCTTGCCTCTATCCTTCCTTTTATATGTTTACTTCTAATTTTTATTATTTATTCGGTTCTTTCTATCTTTTGTTGCTTGTTTCTACCAGATCAGGCTGTCGGTAGACATTGGCTTCCTGATCTAAAATTCACCAAATATTAATGTTATGTTTTTCTTTCCCGTTTCCTTTGCAATACTCAATACTATTCTGAAAAGGTCAAAGCAAAACCAGCAATTTTTCATCACAAAACAAACTAAGCACCATGAATGAATATTTGAAAATATAAAAAACTTGAAGCATAAAAATTTAATCAAATAAATCCAAAAGGTTGATATGTGGTAAAACAAAACAATCAAACTAAACGAACTTAACTTCTTTTCATCTTTTCTTTGTTTGTTCCTCTTTTTTCTACTTTCTTTCTTGTTTTCTTCATTCCTTCGTCTATTTCTTCTTTTCTGTTTTTCTACCTTCCTTCTTTTTTCCTTTGATATTTCGATATTTCTCTCTTTCATTACCTTTTTATTTATTCCCCCCCACACTTTCCTCACTTTCTTCGTTTGTCTCCTCTTGTCTTTTTTCTCTGTTTTTCTTTCGTTATTTCTTTCACCTTTGTCCTTTCTTTCGTTCTTCGTTCCTTTCTTTCCTATCTTTAAACCATCCACCATTTAATAACGAAATAACAGTCCTCTGCAACCATTAAGCTATCTATTTCTATATCTCACATCCTGTAAATGATGACCCGGGATTTGGATCATTTCGAAATGTGTTGGTGGTAGGGTCATAGGCGTGGTCGCCCTCACACGTAACCGGGTATTGGACGGCTCAGAAGTGTCGGGAGGGGGTATTAGTAGAAGATAGGAACCAAAGATTCTGATTAATTTCAAGTGATATTAAATGGCAACAACTCTTCCATCCATTTATATTTGTCTCGATCGTCTGTCCGTCTAAACGTTCCCACTTCTTCGTCGCGCCATTATTCTTTTTATCGTCTGCTTCTGACATTCACGACTTATAAGAAGATAACATTTCTTACGGTTATGCACATATACATTTATATCGTTGGAAATGAAAACCTATAAAAATGTTATTCTTAATTATGTGTTTCTATTTTTTAAATTAAAAACAAAAAGGGATCTATTTTGAATAAACGTTCATATCAATGTGCGTATTTGCCGATGAAAAGGATATTTGACACTTGAACATGAGAGATCAGTGATCGACAACAAAACGGACAGAATTATTATTGGGGGGGGGATAATAGACACATTTAACAATGAAAGATGCTTAACTATGAAAATGCGGTTTCATGAGAGACCAACAGACGGACTGGCTGACCAACGAACATGGTCTTATGTAAAGATGCCCGTGCGTATATAAGATATCTATCTATATATCTATAAAAGTGAACGTGTCTGTCTGTCTGTGTACATTTCCCTACGCAATAACTCTGTCAATTTTTAGTCTATAGACTCGAAATTTGAAATACCGGGTACTGAGATTTGGGAAAATCGATGTGACGGGTGTCAGCCAGAAATTTGGCTGTTAAGGGGTCAAATTTCAACGATTTGACCTTTAAGAACTCTACCAAACTCCTCCGACGATTTTGGGTCTAGACACTTGAAATTTTATATATAGGTTCCTTGAACCTGGATCTAACTTAATAAAGTCATTTGAGCCCGAAACTATAAATTTTAAGGGGTCATAATAGGGGTCAAATTAAAAAAAAAATTACTCTTTTTTTTTTTTTTGCTAAGCATACACCTCCAAACACACGGGCAACGCCGGGCTGAAATGCTAGTATATCTATAAATGTGAACGTGCCTATGTGTCTGTCTGTCTGTCTGTGTGTCTGTCTGTCTGTGTACATTTCCCTACTCAATAAGTTTGTCAATTTTAAGTCTACAGACTCAAAATTTGATATACCGAGTACTGAGATTTGGGAAAATCTTTGTGATCAGTTTTCGGCCAGAAATTTGTCTGTTAAGATGTCAAAGTTCAACGATTTGACTTTTGAGAACTCTACCAAACTCCTCCGACAATTTTGGGTTTAAACACTTGACATTTTAGATATAGGTTCATTGGACATGGATCTAACTTACTAACTTGATTTGAGCCCAAAACAATAAATGCTAAGGGGTTATAATAGGGGGCAAATTTAAAAACATTTGACTTCTGTGGTCTCTATCAAATTACTCAGAAAATTTCTGGTCTTAACATTTCAAATTTTACATTAAGGGTATTCACAGATAGGGCAAGCTTTTTCATCGGTTTGGGTCGAACATTTTTAGCTATCAATATATAAATGTATGTATGTGTGTATGTATGTTTGCATATCTGCCTAAAAGTTTCGACAGAGGCGACAGATTTTACCAAGATCAGTATCGTTTTGAAGTTCGACCTTTCATACGACAAATATCGAAAAATTGACTAAAAACATTAACATATTCACCTTCAATTAGGCACTTTTCTACAGTGGAGGGTCGCTTTTTTCGCCGATATTTTTGAAAGATATCTTCTTCTTTCAATTGTCTAGCCTTAATGTAAACATAAGTCAATTCAGGTTTGGCGGTGGTCGTAACCGCAAAGACATCAGGTTTTTTCCCCATTATTTTCCTCCTTCGCGGTACGGATTCGAGCCTGCCTTCCTACTACCACTTTTTTTTTTTTTTGCTTAACATACACATCCAAACACCCTGGCAACGCCGGGTTGAAATGCTAGTATTCTACAAGACAGGAAGGCAATACTTTTTTTAAGATAGAAAGAAAAAAATACTTTTTCAAAGCTCGAACTTGTAATTTGACTTTAGAAAAGTAGAAACTCTTATCTAATATAAGACGACTTGTGAGGATTATTTTTTACTGTTGGGGGTCACTACGTACCAAAGTTAAAAGCTCCTTAAATATAATTGTTAATACGATGGAAATGGTTGCCAGCCAAATTACGAGGCACGCTATAATAGTCCTAACATTAATCAATGATATAAACTATGTTGGATTACTTCTGGGGCAGCCCATGAAAGAAATTCATACTGAAACTAGCCCGAATTGAGATCGAGAATCGAGTGACGATCAAGTTGGAGGAATCCAACTCCCCTAATACCAACATTTCCCCCACCCACTCACTTGCTGCCTCTAACAATAAAAACACATCATTATATTTTTCACATCATTTTAAACATATTTTAAACGCAAATAAAATATGACATAATGAAGTTCTGCACATAAAAAATTTACCTGACGCTAGGCACAGGGAGAACACATTTGAAACACCTTTTCGTTGTGTAGATGAGTTCTTGCTATGAATATTTTCCAAGGAGAATTCAAAGATTAGAGCTCGGTCAAGTTCTCTTCTATAGTAGAGAGGGAGAGAGAGAGATAGAGAGAGAGAGAGAGAGTGAGAGAGAGAGGGGTGGGAAGAGAGGGACTAGCAATGTATTTTCTGTAAGAAAATCGGTTGTAGGGAAAGGACGAGATCATATCCGACTAGATTTTGAAGTTGATATTTTAATCTATCCAAGCAAGAAACAATACTCTGTGCACCCCCCCCCCCGATGTGGCAGCAGTATTCCATCCTTTCACTTATATGACTTTAATAAATCGGTAGAGGATTTTATAAAAAGTTTCTTTCTGGAGCGAAAGAATGACCCAACTATTTTTCCAGTTACCTTAACAACAGACTGAATAAGCGTCTTCCATTTTACGTATGAAGTGAAAGTCAATTCTAAGAGCTTATCCATATAGAAGACTTCTTCAAGAAGAGAACTATCTTTTTCGATTGAAGAAAACAGAGACCCAAACATTAATACTGAAAGGGGAAGCTTTGTTTTAGACGTGCTAAAAGTGATAAACCAGGTGTTCTAGATATTGCACCATATGTTCGAGGCCTGAAAAGAGGGAACCTGTGAGATTTTAATCATCAGTCCTATCTGAAGTGCATTTCCTCTCTCAGTAACTATTGTATAATTTTCTTAAAATAGGATCAAGTTCTCGTAGCAGCTTCGTATGCATAACGACTCATGGTGTGTTGCCTTGATTGCATCAACGTTTTTAATACGTTTAGCGGTGCCTCGAATCAGTATATGTAAATCGCTAAAACTATTCACAATCATAAGAAGATATTCCTGAAGTTTTGTAGAAAAACTTCTTTGTGAAAAGCTGGGCTTTATCAAGTGCTAAGAAAATCATCCAAAGATATTAATTAAATACAGGTTTTATATCTGTTCAATTCTTTATATTATGTCTACAATTCTTACTCTATTTTTCGAGCAAAATCCATTACAGGATTTTGATTCTAGACAATGTGTAAACTTTCAGGAAACTTAAAAATAAACTGAAATTCAAAAGATTTAGCTTAATTTGTGTTTTGTGACTATGGATAAAATTCAATACAAATCTGAAATTTTTGAATTTTCAAATGTGATGTTCGAACCGAATTCAGTCCTCTGAAAGAAACTGTCATTTAGGGAATAATTATTTAATGTACAATACATACTCCTGAATTTCCGCGAAGAGTTTGTACTTCCTCCTCTTTTCTCCATTGCATAAAACTAAATTAAAGATAGCCAACACATCCTTACATCTAGCAGCTTGTGTTCAGAATTCATAATGATCGGTTAAATAGTTTATAAATAAATGCTATAGATAGAAATATATGAATACATACCTAATGTTATATAAAGATACTTTAAGAACATGTCGACTGATATTTTCTTTGCTATGTAATAACCCGCATTATGATTTTCTATCTATTTCGTCTACATTTTTTAATTCACCGGCCAGATTTATCCGATTAGCCATACTTTGGTGACCCTGCATAAGACATATGAATTACTGTAGTAGTAGTAGTAGTAGTAGTAGTAGTAGTAAATTATTGTTTGGCTAAAAAATTAATCCTTGACTCCCGGAAGTGAATGATCAGAGTAATGGGAATATCCGAAAGAGCGGAAGGACATAAAAAATCCTTCGGGATATTTTTTCCTGAGTAGCAAACATTCTGGTGCAGATAGTATCTTCCTAAAAGATGGGTGGGGTAAACTTGAGGGACGGAGGTTGATTATATTTTAAAGGTCTTGATGGCTGCCTTTGTGAAACGTTTGTCTGACGTTAGGGCTTCACGAGATCATTTTTCTTACGCGTGTCAACCAGATAATGTTTCCGCCATCGACCCCACACGACAACGCCCAGAGTGGCACTCATTTTCTTCCCCTCTCTTTCAGTTAATTCACTCTTTCTGTATTTTTTCAATGTTTTTCAATTTACTTTCAATCTTTATTTATTCTAATACCGTATTATATGCCTTGCTTATATTTGCTATACCTGGTATGTTATTTCATTACTTCATTTGTCCTTTTTTTCTTTCTCTCTCTTACTCTCTCTCTCTCTCTCTCTCTCTCTCTCTCTCTCTCTCTCTATGTATATATATATGAATTTTTTAAAAGGCTAATAAAGACATTATGACTGAAATTTAGAATAATACACAAACACACACACACGCACACTCACACACACACATACACACACACACACACACACACACACACATATATATATATATATATATATATATATATATATATATATATATATATATATACTAGCTGTACCCATCCACGCGTTGCTATGACTCAATTTTGTGTAATGGAAAAAATCTAATAAAAATAGAAAATGCATGTTTCTTATATTCTTATTACAGCAATTCATTCCAAAAAGTGAAAAAGAAGGCGAAAATGAAAAAAAAAAAATGGTACTCTTGTAGAATTTGATCCGGATCCTCGGGAGGTTCCGTCAATCATGGTTTGGGCTCGACCAACAATCAGTGGATGAAGCCGAAAATAGCTAAAATGTTGAAACGCTAAATCGTTTTTTTTTTGTTTTGTTTTCTGTACACAAAAATGTGAGTTATTAATTTATACTTGTGTGGGGGGGGATTACTATACACAGATTCGAAAAAGTTGTCGAAAAACAAATTAATGAAAGCAGATGTAAGTTAAGTTACGTTTCTACCTATCTGGATAATTGTTTAGTGTTTTTATTTAATGTAAAATGTTTAATCGGCTCGAAAAACACAAACGGTTGTGGACTCTGTTGAATACGTTAAGTTTGGGAAAGTAAGTTGAAAACTAAAAACTATACAAAACAGTGTCTGAAACCCACCGAATATATGTTACCATGACATAGGCTGGCATAATCGGTGGGTTTCTGACAGTATTTTGTATAGTTTTTTAGTTTTAACTTACTTTCTCTAACTTAAAGTAATCAACAGTGTCCGCCACCATTTGTAGCTTTCAAATACACTGATAAACACTGTTTTTCAAGCCGACTAAGTGTTACATTAAATGAAAAGGGTTTATATTACTAAACACAGATACAAAGAAGTTGTCAGAAAATAAATATATAACAAATAAATGTTATCAAAGGCAAGAAAAGTAAATGTTCTACCTAACTGGATAAGATTTTAGTGTTTTTATGTAATGTTTAATTGGTTCAAAAACATTCAATGTTTATCGGCATATCTGAAAAATACAAATGGCGGCAGACTGTATCGAACACGTTAAGTTTGGGGAAATTTTGGGAAAATGAGTTTAAACTAAAAAACTATACAAAATACTGTTAGGAACTCACTCAATATATGTTACCATAACATTTCTCGGTACAGGTGACGACTTTTAAGAATCCCTTTTAGTGATTACCTGGTTTGAGGATATTTGTACAACTAAACGGAAAATCTGCTCCAAAAAATCCGGTATTATTTTACTTTAAGGTCCGTTTCATGCTCGTATATAACGAAATATTTTATTGTAGATTTCGGTGTGCTAAAAACGAATCTACAAACCGTTTCCGGAGCAAAAAGAAAGTTTTCATGATATTCATGAAATTACTTTTTCGAAAAGTGGGTGATCACTTTTCAATGTAAATTTAACTTAGAATGAGCTCCCACTTTCTGGCCTCCTGACAGAGGGGCATTTTTCTAAAAAGATTTTTGTTTGGTTTCTTTTGCATGGTAATAACCCCTGAACTCTGGGACTTGTTTCCATTTCACAGCCGTAGCCTCTGTTTACGCTATGCGTGAGCATAAACGAAAGCTGTTTAGCCAATAAACATGGGAAAAAATCCCCTGTCAGGTGGCTAGAAAGTGGGTGCTCATTTTAAGTTAAATTTATAGGGAAAAGTAATCAGCCACTTTTCGAAAAAGTAATTTCTTCATACCATAAAAACTATTTTTTTGCGACGGAAACGGTTTGCGGATTCGTTTTTAGCACACCGAAATCTACAAAAATATTTTGTTATATACGAATGTAAGACGCACGGCCCTTAATGGAAAATTATATCAAAAATCCGGGGGAAAATAGTTTTCAATAAAAACAGCAAATGAATTCGATATAAAAAAAATGGACGCTATTTTTTATTTATTTTTCTGTGTGTTTCTTGGCTAAAAAGTTTTTTGTTTGATTTCTTTTGCATGGTAATAATCCCTGAACTCTGGGACTATTTTCCATTTCACAGACGTAGCCTTTGTTTATGCTGTGTGTGAGCATAAACGAAAACTGTTAAATATGCACTAGCGTACCAAACTGCCTCGTCAAAAAAACCTTTAAGCCAATAAACACGAAAATAAATGACCCTTCTTCAGGTGGCCAGAAAGTGGGTGCTCATTTTAAGTTAAATTTACATGGAAAAGTGATCACCCAATTTCTTCATCAACGGGACAGAGGCTGAAGCTTAGATGACAGTTCAGGACCTATCAGGTTGGCGACTCTCTTTTGAACCTTGCCTAGGAGCTAGAGATTACTAGCAGTTGCACCAGCCCAAATATGACAACAATACTCCATACATGGGCAAATGGTAGCCTTATAGAGGTACAGGATACTTTTGGGCGTTAGTAGCTTTCTAGCACGGTAGAGAGAACCTACCTTTTTCGCAGCAGTAATTGTTCCAACTCATGTTTCCTGTGAACGTTAGGCAGAGGAGTTTATAAGATGTACTTTCAGATAAAGAGTCTTTGGCCATTGCTATTGGTGGTAGAGAAGGTTTCTTGTAATTAATGAAGATAACAAGTTTAGTCTTGGTAGCATTGAATGTGACCATCCATTTTTCTCCCCTTTCCACTACAGATCGGAGGACATCCTCTAGTGTGTCTGCCATTTCTTTAGATATGTGTTCATTTGTTTTCCTGTCGAGTGTGTTATAGAGCGTGGTGTCATCAGAATATATACCCATCTCATAGACAATTTTGTCAGGGAGGTCATTTATGAATATTAGGAATAATAGAAGTCCAAGGATAGACCTTGAAGCACTCCCACATTTATATCATATTGTTTAGATGTGTGACTGTCGAGGACAACCTGGATTTTCTCTTATCTTAGAAGGATTTAATTATGTTTAGTATTCTTCCATTGATACCGTATGATCTGATTTTCCTTAGAAGATCTTTATGCCATACCCTGACAAAAGCCTTAGATATAGCTAGAGCTACCGCTCTACCCTGCTCTGCTTTGTCCAGTGAATGGTATATACGGTCAGAGATTGTACTTAGGATGTCTGCTGTGGAACGTGCTTGCTTAAATCCATATTGTTGGTTGGTCAGAAGTTTAGCATCTGTAAAGTGATGGACTAGAGCTTGGTTATTTATGGATTCAAATATTTTGGCGAAAAGTGGGAGGAGGCTAATGGGGCGATAATTTAATGGGTCAGTTCTTTCGCCAGAATTCTTGAAAACTGGTACTACAGTAGCAGTTTTCCAACAGGCAGGAAAGCAAGATTCATTAAGGCATTTGTTGTAAAGTTTGGAGAGAACTGGAGCTACTTCAACGGAGCACTTTTCTTAATAGCACAGCCAGGATGAGATCAGGTCCACATGCTTTTGAAGAGTCAAGATTTTTTATGATAGCATGCACCTGAGAAAGGGTTACTTTCAGATCGTCTAGTGTGGTGTCTGTCCACAAAAGAAAGTCAGGAAGGGGGTGGTTAGAAGGGTCCAGTGTGGAGTTGGAGGCAAACTTACTGGCAAGCATGTTAGTCTTCTCGGTTGCTGAGCAAACAACCTCATGATTGTTGGATAATGGGGGAATTGTTGATTGCCCATTATTTACTACAGGGTTGTAGATTTTCCAGAGGTCACGGGTTTCTAATTTCTGTGCTTCGATGTGTTTTTGGTGGTTTCAGTAAATTCTCTCTTAGCTGTCGCTATTTCTTTCTTGTCTGGCTTCTATATACTTCTGTCTGTTTGAACTGGACTTATGTTGGTTAAATCTGCAGTACGCATGCTGCCTTTGTGCAATGGCAGTTGCACAAATAGAAGTAAACCATTGGGCGAGTGGGGCTTGCTATAAAATTTGCGTGTGGGAACATGTGCTTCAATTCCCGTTTTGAACCATTCAGTAGTCTCATTTGAGCACTGTTCAGCAGAAAGTGAAAAGATATTTCACCATGGTGCATCTCTGATGAGATGCCTGATGGCTTCCCAGTCAGCATTTTTATAATATCTCGTTGTTTTGAGCAATGGCTCTTCTGTTTTGGCTCTAGAGTTTAGGGCGATTTCAACCATTATCACTGCATGATCAGCATTCCCAAGTGTGTTCTGGGTATTCGTTACACAATCATTGGAAACTGTGGTGATCAACAGATCTAGAACT
Source organism: Euprymna scolopes (assembly GCF_053919585.1). Taxonomy (NCBI): domain Eukaryota; kingdom Metazoa; phylum Mollusca; class Cephalopoda; order Sepiida; family Sepiolidae; genus Euprymna; species Euprymna scolopes. Next base: position 55,747,401 of record NC_136516.1, read on the forward strand.
GATGCATGTTGTTCTTGCTGATCTGGGAAACGGGTTGGAAACATAACCATCTGTGATAGGGAGTGAGATATAGAGAAGCTAAGTGTTGTGCTGCCAGCTGCGTCTGTGTGAGTAGAAAATCCAAGCCAGTTGCTGTGGTGGACATTGAAGTCACCAAATACATGCATTTGTGCACTAGTGTCGAGGGAAAGTGCTAGATTATGCTGTCAGAGACTTTGTTTATTAGGGTACAGTCCTAGGTTGAGGGAGAGCGGTAGAGAAATTAACAGTAACTAATGTTATGTTGCATGTTAAGTCTAAAGCACATAAAGGCTTGATCGTCCGACTCTAAGTTTGTTTCTCTAGTCAGGGGGAGGGTATTACGAATATAGACCCCAAGTCCATGCATATGTCTGTCAGAGTCCTTACGGCAGAGTGGGAGATATCCAGTCATGTTAAAGTAGTTAGAGGGGATGGAATAGTGTAGGTTAGTCTCAGTTAGTGCTAAGATGTCCGGGGTGTTTGTGAGGAGAAATGCTTCAACATCGTCTAAATTAGTTCTAAGCCCACAGATGTTTGTAAATGCAAGCCTCAAGGGAGGAGACAGGTTGGTTTTGTTTGAGTTTTGGCCTGGTTTAAGGGTTTTATTATCAATAATTCATAGTTAATAATATATGATTATTATTATTTATTACTGTAAAATAATATCTGATTATTATTATTATTATTATCATTATTATTATTATTATTATTATTATTAATATTAAAAGTTAAATAATATATTATTATTAATTCATAGCTTAATAATATATGATAATGATTTTTATTATTATTAATTCATAGTTAAATAGTATATGATTATATAATTATTAATTCTTAGTTTAATACAAAATAATTTTGTTTATTATTAATGCATAGTTAAGTAATATATTATTATTTTAAATTTATAGTTATATAATATATTGATATTATTATTGATTAATTGTTTAATCATATATGATTATAATTATTATTAATACAAAGTTATATAATATATGATTAATATTATTATTTACAGTTAAATCGTATATAATTTTTATTATTATTAATATTAATTATTATTAATATTTTAATTTTTAATAATAAATCATTATTTTTAAATTATAGTTGAATAATAAATTAGTATAATTTATAGTTTTAAACTCTATTATTATTATTATTATTATTACTAATAGTATTATTCTTATTATTTTATATAAAAAAGTAATACATGATCATCAATTTTATTCATTTTATTGATTTATAGGTATATATGGTTAATATTATTATTATTATTATTATTATTATTAACTACAAGCAAATATTCGAGGCTACATTATTTTAAATACAATTTGGCTGTTGTATTATTTTAGATACAATTTGGCTGTTGTAAAATAATATCTGATTATTATTATTATTATTATTATTATTATTATTAAAAGTTAAATAATATATTATTATTAATTCATAGCTTAATAATATATGATAATGATTTTTATTATTATTAATTCATAGTTACATAGTATATGATTATATAATTATTAATTCTTAGTTTAATACTATACAATTTTGTTCATTATTAATGCATAGTTAAATAATATATTATTATTTTAAATTTATAGTTATATAATATAGTGATATTATTATTGATTAATTGTTTAATCATATATGATTATAATTATTATTAATACAAAGTTATATAATATATGATTAATATTATTATTTACAGTTAAATCGTATATAATTTTTATTATTATTAATATTAATTATTATTAATATTTCAATTTTTAATAATAAATCATTATTTTTAAATTATAGTTGAATAATAAATTAGTATAATTTATAGTCTTAAACTCTATTATTATTATTATTATTATTACTAATATTATTATTATTTATAAAAAGGTAATACATGATCATCAATTTTATTGATTTTATTGATTTATAGGTATATATGGTTAATATTATTATTATTATTATTATTATTATTATTATTATTATTATTATTATTAATAATAATATGATTGTTGCAATTTCTACTAATTCGTAGTTAAATAATGTATTATATTTATTATTATTACTAATTCATAGTATAATAATTTATTATTATTTTTGTAACAGAGGTGCACAATATTAGCACTTGTTGAAAATGTTGTAGAGATTATTTGGCTCTCATTCCCTGTGGCGTAAGTCAAACGATCTGGATATTAAATTTTCTTAGAATTTTTTTTTTTCCTTTTTTTAAGTTAAAGTACAGAATAGGTACAAAACACCCTCCCCTCCTCCTTATGTTAAAAATGGCTTTCTAAATAATAACGTTATTATTTCAGCACGGATCAATGAATGCACTAGTAGCAAGATAAATTGCAGAAAGTATTAGATCTGAAAACCTTTTAACCTTTACGCCATTCGTATATGTTAGATATGTTGGCAGCATCATCCTATTCAGACAAAAATTAGTTAGCATTAATTAAAAATACGTTTAGATGTAACTTTGTATCAAATTGTACGCACGAGATGAATATCAATAATAAAAATCCCTCAACATAGAAATTATAGTCTATACAAATAAGCTCATCGTTTACTCGTATAAAAACTCTACAAGCAAATATTCGAGGCTACATTATTTTAAATACAATTTGGCTGTTGTATTATTTTAGATACAATTTGGCTGTTGTAACAAATCGTACTTACCTAATCAAATACAGCTTATTTACTAAAAATATATTATTTACAACACTTGCAGACAGTAAATAAACTCAACTTAATAAACCTCCTCATCAATCAGCAGATTAAATTTTTTTAGAAGCCATAACAACAACAATAACAACAACAATAACAATAACACCAACAATAACAATAACAATAACAACAAGAACAATAACAACGACAACAACAATAACAACAACAATAATAGCAACAATAATAACAACAATAACAACAACAATAACAAAACAACAACAACAATAACAACAACAATAACAACAACAACAACAATAACAACAACAATAACAAAATAACAACAACAACAATAACAACAACAACAACAACAACAACAACAACAACAACAACACTAATAATCATTGTTGACATGTCATATCTTTTATTATTTCGACTACTTTATAAGTAAAGTGAATCCGGTTACAATAAAATAAATTTATATCATTATTGACCGATAAGGAGCTTCCACACAGGTCATCAAAGATCTATACTTGAAAACAGCCTGTGGTGTTCCCTGGAAGCTGAGTGACAACAAGTTTCCCGAGATTTTCCAGTAGTCTCCACCTCTTTGGATAACATTTGCAAATAAATCTGCATTATCGCAACAACTGTTTGCTATTGATTTCTCGTTGACAGCGGCCATTGGTCTTTACTGGAATTTGAGTGGCAATAAGCCTCGCCAAGTTCCCAGTCCTCTTCGCACTCATACAGTGGAGGTCTGGTCAGTGCTCACTTCGCAGTCTTTCCTTCCTCCTTGACTACTTGGCTATTCGATCTCATTCTTTTTTTTGGGGAGAGGCAGTGATGTGATGGGGTATAAGGTGGAGTTAGAGAACTTATAGGTATGCAGCTTCAATGTTCTTAGTTCCATGTAGCGCCTCATGCTTTGTCTCTACAGCAGTTTGTCTGATCTGCATTTGTGGTTCATGTGTGTTAGTCTCCACATTCAAGGGGTTTCCTTAACATTTCAGCTGTTTTCATTATTGTTGTTCATTGTATTTTTTAAATCATTCCTCTGATTCCAATTTCTCCCATTCTTTTTTCAAAGTTTTTCGGGATTATTCCTAGTGCTCCTACTATTATAGGTATTATGTTGATTTTCTTCATCTTCTATATCCCTTTTAGCTCTCTGAATAGCTCTGTGCATTTGCACCGTTTCTCTTTTTCTTTGATATTCAACCTGTGGTCAGCTGGAACAGCAATGTCTACGACTTGATAGGATTTTTCTTTCTTGTTAATTATTACATCTGGTTTTCTTGCTTGGATGCGTTTATCAGTTTGTATGTCCATATCCCATAGGATTTTGTGATTCTCGTTTTCAAGTACTGTTGCTGTCTTATGTTTATACCACTTGTCTGTGCATTCAAGATTTATGTTTGCATAATTCCCAGTGTACTGCCTTTCCCATTTGGTCGTGTCTGTTCTTGTATTCCTTTTGGGCCAGTTTGCTGCATTCACTTACGATATAGTTTATCGTTTTGCCTCTTTGTCCACAGAATCTGCATTTACTGTTTTCTTGTATTTTATCGATATTTACTTTGATGTGGTTGGTTCTTATTATGTTATCTTGTGCTGCGGTTATTAAGGATTCCGTTTCTCGGCTTATGTGTCTTTTTTGCATTCATGTCCAAGTGGTTTTGTTATTCTCATCTTTTGTCATTTTTATGAATCTTCCATGTAGTTGTTTTTCTTCCTGTTTTTCTTTTCTCGTTTCTGTTTTCTGTTTTGTTGATTTTCTTAGTGTCCTTTGCTGCCATGATTTTCCTTTCCGTGTTTTGCGTTTGTATTTTTCAAATTCTTTTTTGTGTCATGCATACAGTCTTTTATACAAACTAATCCTCTCCCGCCTTCTTTTCTTTTCACGTAGAGTCGGTCAACATCCTCCTTTGGGTGTAGTGCATTCTGCATGGTTATGAGTTTCCTGGTCTTCTGATCGACCTGTCTCAGTTCTTCTTTGGTCCATCCTATCAACGGTCTTGAATATCTTATTAATGATACTGCCCATGTATTTATACGTTTTATTAGGTTTCTGCTATAAAATTTAGTTTCTAGAAGCTTTCTTGTTCTCTTGAGGTACTTCTTTTGAATTCTCTCTTTAATTTCTGTAGCTTTGATGATGTTTGCTTCCAGAACTCCCAGGTATTTATAGGCGCCTTGTTCTCCTAGGGCCTTCATCTCCGTTTGGTTGGGTAGTTCCATGCCTTCTGGTGTCTCCAGTTTTCCCTTTCTTATAACTAGTATAACTAGTAGTGCGCACTTTTCCATACCAAACTCCATTTATATATCCTGGCTTAAGATCCTGGTAGTGTTTATTAGTGTCTCTTGCTGTTGTTGTTGTTGTTGTTCTTCTTCTTCTTCTTCTTCTTCTTATTATTATTATTATTATTATTATTATTATTATTATTATTATTATTGGCTCACAAGGGGCTTTCACACATGTCATCAAAGATCTCTCCTTGAAACCCGTTTGTTATTATTATTATTATTATTATTATCATTATTATTATTATTATTATTATTATTATATTAACTTCAAGGCGTTGTGACGCTTTTTCCCTCGAGAGTTGGGTTTACACTAAAGCAAGTGAGGATAGTCAAAGAGTCAATTAGATGGAAAGCACCTGGCTAGTTCCGTGTATTTGCTTTGCCTTTCCGTCTCCTTCATGCTCACTCTGTTGCCTGTTGGGATGGCGAAATCTACGATCTGGCAGGATTTTTCACAACATGCATTATGATGACTCATGACAGTGTGCAAAATTTGATCGTTAACCCTAACCCTAACTCTAACCAATGTCAACAATTTGATAAAAATAGGAACAACCATGAACTTTCACCTCTGTTTTATCAAAAATTATATACAAATCATATTTACGCTTCATAAATGTTAATTTCAACTCAATTCAAGCCACGATTAACGCTGGCCAAGAGATATGTTCCTTGGAGTCCAAGATGGCTTTGTGGGCAGGTTCTAATTCCTTGACCAGTGTTAATCCTGACTCCCTACACTATTGATTCCCGAAAGGATTAAGCCCTAGTGTCTGCAGGTATTAAAAATCATTATAGTAATATATATATATATATATATATATATATATATATATATATATATATATATATATATATATAGTGTTATAATGGAATAATTCCAGAGGAAATCCTGGTATGAGAGCTCAATGTGGTAAACAGAGCAATAACATAAAAATATAACACGGAAATTACATAATTGTCGATGCAATAATTTATTTCAACCTTATGGTATTTTCAAGCATCTAAACTAGACAATTACATTTTTGATACTGAAAGAAAAGAAAGAAAAAATCGGGCCTCGACCGTCAAAAACCAGAGGGGGTGGTAGTAGCAATCCACTTAATACATTTTATAGAGAGGGTGGGAGGGATTTTTTAAAAGAAAACAACAACAACAAAAGAAAAAAAAACAACAAAAATATTATGACACTTATAAACGGCAGCTCGATGTAACCACAGATACACACAACACACACGCAACACACATACACACACCCACACACACATACACACACACGCGCCCCTAAATATGCACGTTCTTACACGTAAATGCCTTGACACGCGTTTACTAACCTAGGACGAAGGGGGAGAAATATACGGATATAGAGAGAAGGAAATAGAATAAACAGCGCGTAATGGAAAAAGAAGAAGAAAAAAGAAGACAGTGACCAACCGCTGCCTGTCATATGGTTTCATTAGTCTAGAATCTCTGAGAAAGATAAGGGAAAGAAAATGGAGATTATACTCGCGTCCTATAGTTAATTGAGTCATGGAAAGTAAGTCTATTAAAAGATAAATAAAAAAATAAAAAAATTTATATACAAAGTTTTAAAACTATCTGTATGTTATTATGTTAAAATTAGTTAGAAATAAATATTATCTTATAATACATTTAAATATTGTATTTGTAATATATTACTATGAATTCAAAAAATTGAGTCTTTTGTAGTTAATATTTTATATATTTTATGTAATTAATTTTATTGGTGGTAATTGTCTAGTTTAGATGCTTGAAAATACCATAAGGTTGAAATAAATAATTGCATCGACAATTATGTAATTTCCGTGTTATATTTATATATATATATATATATATATATATATATATATATATATATATATATATATATATATATATATACTCTAACACAGCTTTGAGTATTTTATTTTAAAATACTAACAAAAAATGCAGTTTAAATTCCTATAAATACTAAGTTCAATATATTGGAGATCTAACATTTGCATTAGCCGACTTACCGCTAAAAATTCTAATAATTATAAAGCTGTATTCAATTGTAAAAAAAAAGAGATCTTAATTTTAATTATCAAATAGAAAATGGGTCAATTAACTGTTTACTATATAGCTGTTTAGGAGGTTTAAAAACAGAACAGCTGTTAAATTCATGGTTCTTTAGCTGAAAATATTACTTCGCATAAGAAAATGTAGACACAATCCAGTTACTATTTCACTTATATATACATTTATAAAATAATAATATAAAATATTTAAAAATAAGGACATAAATCATAAATAAATTAATAATAATGAAAGAATATATATCTATATCTATATATATATATATATATATATATATATATATATATATAGTTTACATAAAAATGGTAACGAAATAGATTTCGCGTGATCTCCAGACACTCGAATCTCTGATTTTTTTTTTTTACACTACAGATGCATGCTTGCATAATAGTCAACCTGTTAAAGAAAAAGCGAAACCGCCAGCACTAAAAAATATTGAAAATATCAGAAGAAATTGCGGCGTGTAACCACCAATTTCTGAGTTTGCATCGATCAACTTAATCTAGCTTATGTTTTGGAAAGTGTACAATGTTGAGAAACTTGAAGCATGTAAGAAAATGATGGATAAGATGAGCAAAGCGACATATTAGCGTAGAGATGTAGAAGAATCGGGATTCTGCATATAAACACGGTCGCGTTTCTACTCATATGCACAACTTTTGAAATCTTTTTCTTTTCTATTTTTTTGAATATCTGTTTTTCGTAAAGCCCTTCTTCGGCAGATCACAAACACAGTGACAGTTTGAAACTGTTACGTTTTGTTGTTGTGAACAATTCTGAAGAGTTTCTCTTAACCTTGCGGCTTTCAGTTTAATAATCAATTCACTTAATTATTTTTCTGGCACGAATGACCCTCCGCAGTTGCCAATTCATATATCATTTCTGAGCGCTTTTATTTCTTCTTTTTCTTCTCCCCTTTCGGGTCCCATCCTTTTTTTCCAGGTCACGTGACTTCTTAAGCATTTCTTTGCTTTTGCCTGCCAATTTATTTTGCAACATTATTTTCCATTGTTATGTCTGCCGCGGCCGTTGTCAGTTCAATACAAACACAACTCTTATATATATATATATATATATATATATATATATATATATATATATATATATATATATATATATATATATAACGATCACTTCTCGCCACCAGCATTTTGTTTCATGTTCTCAAAATTGATCATTTAAATCTTGCATTTATTTTATTTCCCGCCTTCCGTATTTCATTTTTCTTTTTGAAAATCTAATTTCTGGATAGGTCTTTGCATCTAAATGAGAAGTTCTGTCTGCATGACCGCTTGGAAGTCGGTTCGTTTGCTACGATACAGTTTTAGATTCTTGTCATCGCTAAACATGCTCACATAGTCATTTGAATATGCTTTTCAAACATCTCTGTAAGAAACCATGTCAATATTCAGTTTGAAACAGTAGTTTTGTTGGTCTGTCATGTTTAAATGTGAAATAGCATTTTCGTCGGTCTGTCATGCTACTGTTTTAAATAGCATTTTCCTTAGTCTGCCGAACACCAATTTGAAATAGTATTTTTTGTTGATCTATCAAATATGTTTGAAATAACATTTTTGTTGGCGTTTCATGCTTCAGTTTCAAATAGCATTTTTTTTTTGGTTTGACGTTCTTTAGTTTTAAAATAGAGTTTATCATCACTAAACGCGCAGATTGAGTGGCCACATCTTGAAAATATTTGTTATCATTGTGTGTGTGTAATTCCGAAAATGCTAAAATAAATAAGAAGTTTTAATAAATACCAAATAAAATGTCAGTAAGAATCCGAAAAGATGACAAATAATACACGTGTGTAATGTAAGCCTTACCGTATCGTGGACATGACATGCTAATATAAAAATACAAAATATATATTCAAAAGAAACAGTTCATGATGAAAATGAGACAATGGCTTCAATTTCTTAGGGGAACAAATATTTAGAAAAAGATGGCGCGTAAAAGTTACAATATTATTCATCAACTTTTTTTTCATTTACATCTTTATTTTCGCATTGAAGACAAAAACATTTCTGACTTTGTTCACCCGAAAACTTCGTCATTGGACAAAAAAAAAAAAAAATCAATGTTCAGCCAAAGCCGCAAGGCCGAGGTTTTTGATTTACTTTTCATATGTGAGAGAGAAAGACGCTTGACACTTTGTGCACAATATGGCTGTCAAAAAGATCTGGAATGTCGTCTTTTTCTTTCAGTTTTTATTTTTCAGTATCTTTTTACTTTCAATTTATTTAAACTTTGCTGTTTGGTCAGTAGTATAAGTCACTGATATATATATATATATATATATATATATATATATATATATATATATATATATATATATATATATATATATATATATATATATATATATATATATATATATGAGCGAAACTGGAGCATAATAATACCATGATAAAATATAAAAAAATAACATTTAAAGTAAAAGAGAATGAATGAACTTAATGAATATAAATTGTTTATAACAAACATTTAATGATGATGATGATGATGATGATGATGATGATGATGATGATGATGATGATGATGATGATGATGATGATACAACTAAAACTAAATCTGAAACACCAAGACAAATCGTACAAACACAAACTGGTAGCAGTACTTTAAAGAGGAAATCGTCATATCTTATGGGATATGGACGTACTAACAGATAAACCCGTCCAAACAAGGGGACCAGATATTTGATAGTCAACAAGAACGAACAGTCCTGCCAAGGTCGTAGATTTCGTCGTTCCAGCAGAACAGGGTGAAGATCAGGGAGATAAAGAAGCAGAGGAAATACATGGAACCAGTCAGAGAGCTGAATGCATATGGAATATGAGAAAAATTAGGATAACACCAACATCATAGAAGCTCTAAGAACAATCCCGAAAAACTTTGAAAAATTGGAATCAAGGGAATGGCTAAGAAGATACCATAGATAGCAATAATGAAAACAACTGAAATATTAAGGAAAATACTTGAATGCGGACACTAATGCATATGAGCAAAAATGCCAACTGGAAACTGCAACAGAAAAAAAAGGAAAGAAAAAGAAACAGAGGAACACCAAAATGGAAGTAATAAAACTGAAACTGTATAATTATATGTTAACTCCAACCTTAAAATAAATATATAAAATAAAATAAAAATCGTTGTGCCGGCATCACACCAAATAGTCATGGAAAGGGTCAAGGAGAATGGAAAGACAGAAAAGAGAAAGCACTAACCAGATATCCACTGGATGAGTGCAAAGAAAAGTGGGACCTTGGAGAGGCTTGTTGCAATCCAAATTCCAGTTCCGCTGCTAATGAGAGGTCAGTTGCAAGCAGCTGTTGCGATAACAAAGATTCTTTTGCAAAGCTTATCCAAAGAGTTAATTATTATGACATCCGGTCTTCTTGCTTGGATGGGTTTATCCGTTTGTATATTCATGTCCCATAGGATCTTGTGACTTTCAATTATTATTATTATAAATCATTATTATTATTATTATTATTATTATTATTATGGGACATGAATATACAAACGGATAAACCCATCCAAGCAAGAAGATCGGATGTCATAATAATTAACAAGAAGGAAAAATACTGCCAGATTGTAATTTTGCCGTTCCAGCAGTCCACAGATGGGGGAAACTGAAAAGCGGAGAAAATACACGGAACTGGCCAGAGAGCTCAAAGGGATCTGGAAAATAAAGAAAGTAAAGATAACACCACTGATAGTAGAAGCGCTAGGAACAATACCGAAAAGCTTTGAAAAAAGAATGGGAGAGATTGAAATCAGAGGGATGGCAGAGAAGATACAACGAATTTCACTAATGGAAACTAAAGAAATATTAAAGAAATCCCTTGAATGTGGAGACTAACACCACACATAAACTACACACGAATTGGACACAGGAACATCAACAAATGCAAAACGCAAAGGAACATAATATGGAATCATGAAATTGTATAATTGAAAAATATCCCCCCCCTTTTTCTGTGCGTGTAACTATAAGCAGGCAGCACACCAAATAATGAGGGTCAAGGAAGATGGAAAGACCGAGGAGAGAAAGCACTAACTAGACCTTCGTTGGATGAGTGCAAAGAGGACTGGGACCTTGGGGAGGCTTATTGCTACTCAAATTCGAGTGAAGACCAATGGTTGCCGCAAACAAGAAATCAATGGTAAGCAGCTGTTGAGATAACGCAAATTCTTTTGCAAAGGTTATCGAAAGAGGTGGAGACTACTGGAAATCTGGGGAGACTTGTTCTTACTCAGACTCCAGGGAACACCACAACTTGTTCTCAAAGGGCAATCTTTGGTGATGGCCTGTGTGACTACTCCTAGTAAATAATAATAATAATAATAATAATAATAATAATAATAATAATAATAAAAAACACGAAAGTATCCATTTTTACCTTTGTCAAATAGGTTATATTTTCGGTCAAATTTGTTGACTTGCTTGTTTCGATGATCGATCGTCACTAAACTTGGTCAAAACATCGGTTATTATTTAACTTTGAATACATTTATTTTAGAGATATCTCGGTCTAAAGTCACGAAAAGGTCACAATCACATTTTTAGCCAAAACCTCGGTTCTATTAATCATTTTGAGTTATCAACGTTTCCATGGCATAACTTCATAAATTATTTTACGTTATGTCCATATAAATTTTGGGACAATATCTATGTTGTCAAATGTAGGTATGCAGTCTCACGGCCGCTTTAATTCTTTGTTTTAAATGCGTTTATTCAAACTGCCCGTTTAATAATACAAATGCTATTTCAACGTTAAACGTGACAGACCAACCAATTAACCGTCAATAAAGGCCAGGGCGTGTCTGAAACAGTAAATAATTATCAAAAATCCTCAGCAGGATTTTGAACGGACAAAAGAAGACTGTGCGCAACTGACGTAAAAAAAAATAAATCGGAAGAAGTTGCAAAACGGCAATTAACTAACCAAATTATTTTACAGCTCCTCCTTAAGCAATCTACGTACAGTATCTTGGTATGTCAAATTTCATCTTTACTTACCTTCCACAGTTTTATAACTAGTACGAAGGAAAATATTTATGAAATTTTATGGAAAAAAATATGCTACATGTAAGAAATGATATTTTTAAGAAAAATTATTTGCTTTGTATTATTTGTGTTATGTGGTTATGAACAAATATGCCATTTATATAAAACATTAATATTCATATTTTTATATTAATTTCTGTGAATTTATAAAACACTAGCATTTCAGCCCGGCGTTGCCCGAGTGTTTGGATGTGTATGTTGAGCAAAAAAAAAAAAAAAAGTGGTAGTAGGAAGGCAGGCTCGAACCCATACCGCAAAGGAAGAAAAGAACGGGAAAAACCTGACGTCTTTGCTGTTACGACCACCGCCAAACCAGAAGTGGCTTATGTCTAAATTAAGGCTAGACAATCGAAAGGAGAAGATGACTTTCAAAAATATCGGCGAAAAAGCGACCCCGCCCCCTGTAGAAAAGTGCCCAGTTGAAGGTGAAGATATTAATGTTTTTAGCCAATTTTTCGATATTTGTCGTCTGAAAGGTCGAACTTTAAAACGATACTGATCTTGGTAAAATCTGTTGCTTCTGTCGAACGTTTAAGGCAGACATGCAAATATACTGTAAAATGTTTTGGACTCCTAATGGGGGTAAATATTTATTTTCAAAAAAAGGAAAACGTACAATTTAAGAAAAATTTGGCACAAGGCCGAACATGGGGGGAGAGGGAGGGACGGTCTTTGTTGTCTAATGCTAACTAATCTAACCTAACTAGTTCCTACTTTCACTCTACTTTCACCACAATACCACATTCATACTATACATCCGTCAGCATATAAATCCTTCGTCAATCACCATGAGAACATCATACCATGATAACCTAATTAAAACCCATAAGAAAAAGGGGGCTTTGGTATATAAAAATTTTATTATACAAAATAGAGATGAAATATTTATAATGTTAGTAACAAAGGACCCTCCTGTAGCTAATATGTGGCAGATGCGCTGATTAGCCAGTCAAAAAGGTGATGCGGGTCCGAACACTGTTAGAGATGCGGGTTCCCTTTTGAAGTTTTTGTAAGAGGTGTTTAAAATGGCAAATCGAGCGATCTATCACCAAATTGGATCCCCTCACTAACACCCGATATAATGCCTTTCAGGATAACAGCAGAGCGTTGGAGAGGCTTTCCTTAACTAAGAGGAACTTCAGTGCACGCCGGCACTCGCAGTAGAAGGGGCATTCACCTCGGGGCAACCTGTGTGCCTCCCCCTCGGACTGGTGCACCCCTCTCAAAGCCGGAAAGGCTTTCTTGGTGTCCTCGATCCAGAGGCTACCGCTTTCCCTATCTTGTGTGTACATTCGATCTAGGTAGTAGGGCGTAGTGTGTAAAGCCGAATCTCCATGTTTGGCATACCTAGACCGCCTTCAGAAGGATGTAGATAGCAGACATCGCAACAGACCATAGAGGCCCTTCCAAGCCAAAAAAAAGTTGAAAAGAGCCTTCTGCAAGTATAGTAGTGTATCTGATGGGATTGGAAGCACTGATAGACGAAAAATAAAGATTGGATAGATGTGGGTATTACACATCTCCGCTCTTCCCTTTAATGAAAGGTTTCTACTGATCCACAGTGCAGCTGCGGACTGAACCGCTTTCAGAACCTCTGACCAATTTTTCTCCAGCTGGAGGTCAGGACCAAACCAGACACCGAGTATCTTGTAAGGCTCATCACTTCAACTAAAGGGCCCCTGAAGGGGTATACCCCTCCAGGCACTAATGCGCAAACCCGAAGACTTGTCGCAGTTAATTTTGGCCCCTGTTACTATTTCATACAATCTGATTTCTACACCAACGACACTAATCTCAGCACTGCTTGTTACAAGCACAGTTACATCGTCGGCATAGGCGGAGTACTTTACCTGGGCATCTGCACCTGGCAAAGTGATTCCGCGTAGGACCGGATTCACCCTTAGCCTGCGCGAAAATGGCTCAATCACAAGCACATATAGCATGGGTGATAGCGGGCACCCTTGACGAATTGATCATGACAAACTGAAGGGTCTCGACCTCTTCCCATTCACTTCTACTATCACCGCGGGGTTAGCAGAGAGAAGATGAACCCACAAGCAAAATTGCGGGCTAAAACCAGCCGCCGACAAAACAACCCCCAAGTACCGATGGTCAACTCTATCGAAGACTTTGGACTGATCTAAATTTATCAGCGCGGCCTCAGTGTCGACTTTTTCTATCATCAGGCGTATCATGTGCAAGTTATCCTGGATTGTCCTGCCCTTCACGGTACACTTTTGCTCAGGGCTAATAAGACGAGCCAGGACAAGCTGCAGACGATTTGTGAGAATCTTGGCCAAAATCTTTAACTCAGCGTTAAGCATCGTTAAGGGCTGGAAATTGCCTAACCTATCCCCACCATCTTTGCTTTTACAAACAAGTTTTATCACATGGTAAAGTAATTGGCGATTGAGCCGTTCCTAAACCATGAGTTAAATAAAACCGCCAGCAATGGGATTAAGATGTGTGACAACCTCAAATACACTTTGTAGGGCAAACCATCGATCCCCGCTGCTTTATTAAGGTCGACCCGCTTTAAGGCTTCATTGACTTTATCCTCCGTTATGCCACCTTCACACCAAGCCGCTGCGGTCGTTGAAAGACGAGAAAAGTCAGCCAAATAGGTGTCGAACTGTTTTAATGACCGACCGGGTTCCATGGAAAAAAACTCCTGGAAACGTGATCTAAACACCTCCAGCACACCCTGGTTTGTGGTCACGGTATGCCCGTCCAGCAATGTGACACGAGTGATGTGCCTATTGGCTGCTTGCCTAAACTCCTCTGCATGCAGTTCAGCAGCCATGTTTGTTGCTTCCTGGGGCATTCTTTTTAACCTAGCCCTAATAACTAAAGCTTGGTGCTCCTTTTCAGTAAGGGAGGCAAGCTGAGCCTTAATTACATTAACGCTAGCACCATCCCTCTCCTCCACCACCTGATCTAATCTAGACTCTAGTGTCGCTTTAGCTAACCTAGA
Source organism: Euprymna scolopes (assembly GCF_053919585.1). NCBI lineage: Eukaryota > Metazoa > Mollusca > Cephalopoda > Sepiida > Sepiolidae > Euprymna > Euprymna scolopes. The sequence goes on from NC_136516.1 coordinate 55,762,511, forward strand.
ATCTAGCTTGAGTCTTTTGCTAAACTTGGCAGAAAAGGACTCAATGGCTTCCTTAATTTTTACCCACAACATATTCCCAATAATTGCCCCCATCAATTCCTGCCATAGGGTTAGTAATAACCAGTCACGGAAGCCCTCAACATTGAACAATGACGTGTTGAGCTTCAAGTAACCGGCTAATCTAGGCTTAGGTCTATCTAAGTTTACCCGTACACAAATAAGTCTGTGATCCGAGTAAACTATATTGTGGAAACTTGGACAATTCAATACTCCTACATCCACTCTCCTAACTAAGAACCGGTCGATATAGCTTTAGAGCTGTACCGGACCGGAGCTGCATCCACCTGTCCAAGTCCACACTATGTCACAGGACTTTTCATTTCGGAATTTGTTGATAAGATCAAACTTATCCACAGATTCACGAAATAAACAGCATCCCAATCTCTGTTAGTTCCCCTAGAAAGTAACCCAAATTGATCTAACTCGGGATCCAGGACCACGTTCCAGTCTCCCACTAAGATAACCGTTTGAGAAGTATCCATGAACTGCTCGATTCGCTGGAAAAAGGCAGCCAGCTTAATATGGCTACTGGGCGCATAAACCCCAATAAGACTAAAAACCCTTCCCTTTATAGTAACATCCAAAACACATAGTCTTCCCTCCGGATCCAAGTAGCACGGGTCACACAACGCATCTACAGACCTTTTAACTAGCCAGGAAACCCCTCTTGAGTGAGAATTATAGTACGCTGAGTAAGCCCTAAAGGTCTTAGACAGCGCACATAATGTTCACCAAGAATAAAATGGGTTTCCTGCACACAACAAATATCCCCTCCGAGGTGCTGCAGGTCCAGACTCAAGCACCATTTTCGCGAGTCGGCCCTTAGCCCTCAGACATTCATGCTAGCAAGCTTGAGATCCATGATTGTGTCTTAGGGTTGACGACCAGAAACGAACGTCGCGGACATAAGCGTGCCAATGGCTCTCATGAGGGAATAGGCACCCATCTGAGTATCAATGAGTCCATCACGAGGGATACCGCCGCCATCCAACACAACATTTTTTTATGTTTTTGATGTCAGAATCTTTAAAAACAACTAGGGGAGGGGAAAGATTAAAGGCTTTGTTTGCTTCCTGTAGCATAGTCCATAAGTCCTTTGCCTCTTCTCTTTTGCGGATGACAGTGAGCACTCTTTTAGCATTTGGGAAATTAGTGGGGATATCTATTAGCTTCCCCCCTACCTCCTTGAACTCAATTAATTTGGTGAGGTCAGCCCCTTTAAAATTTTTGTGATTGTTAATAGCTGCTGTGTTAACAATGCAAATGTCTTTGCCAGGAAGGTAGAGGGTCTTTTTCTTGTTTAGTAAAGAGGGTTTTTCAATGTCCATGTCAGTGTGTTGATCAGAAGGGGTCTTTGCAGGAGATGCAGGAGGAGTATTGTGAGGGGACGCAGAGGTGGATGGAACAGGAGAGGAGGGTTTTTGTTTTTTAAAAGGGCTTAGGGGTATTAATTTTGCCATTTTGTGGAGTACAGGAGTTGTGACTGGAGGAGGCATTTTGAAAGGGGAGGGAGTTTTCGATTTTGTGGGGGGACTGGGTGATAGGGTCGGTGATGAGTTTGGGGCTTTGTTTCGGTGAAGGTGACTTGCATGGAGATTGGGGTGTTTGCCGTTTTAAGTCCAATTTCTTTTTCAGGTTTACAATCTCGATATACTTATCCCTGCCGGGGTCGTTTTGGAGCATCACTTCCTCTCTCATTTGGTCGAGGGTCAGGCGTCCAAGGGTTTTTTTCCCCAGGGGCGATCTGCCACGGTTCTCCTCTGAGAATCTCATTCGGGTTTGTAGTCATTTCGTGAGGAGGAGGGTTGAGAATACTTGGTGGTGTTTTGGTTCCCAGATTCTGACCGATTATTCTTTTAGGGTTTGGTGGAGGTTTTTTCAGGGGGCACTCGGACGTAAGGTGCCGAATTTCACTGCAATTCCAGCAGGTTGGTCGCCTGCCGGCCACTATGATGGGTAGTTTTTCATAGCCTACCTCAAGGAAAAAGGGGATGTTTGTAAAATTTTCCTTGTCTAAAAGGATGTCGAACGACCACACACCGTGAAATTCGTCGACCTCTATATAAACCATTTCTCCAAATTTCAAGAAAAAAGCGCCGAGGTGTTCTCCATCTATATAGTGTAGTATATGGAAGAGTGAGACTGTGGTGCATCGTTTCCCTAAATTTTCAGATCTCAGGACATATTGTTGTGTAATTATTTCTTTTTAAAAAATTGAAAGACATTCTTCTATTGAATTGAAGAATGCGCTCCAAGTGTTATAGCCCTTACACTTTATGACGAGTAAGGGTCTGAAGCTTGCTGTTGCCAAAAGGTTGATGATAATGTCTGCTGTTGCTCTTATAACTTTTTTTGACTTTCGCTCCACTACAAATAGTGTCAAGCATCTTTTTGGGATTTCTTCTAGCTTAGGGATGTTAACGAAAAGTCCATTTTCTGTGACTAAGTCCAGGCATTGTTTCGCCTTTTCAATAAATTCTTTAACATTGATGTCGGTAAAAAGTCCGGTAAAAACTGTTATAAAAATTTAACAGTCGGAAAAAACACAGCAAAAAAAAGTGGGTAACTACAACAACAACAAAAAAAAATGACGACAGGAATAACACGTAGAAGAAGAATAATAGCTTGCCATACAAAAAGGTGTAGATAGGCAAGCTCCCTTAAAGGAGGGGCACTCTTGCCTCATCAAAAATTGCCTGGACACCCTCGTCAGCAATCCCCGGTAGGGGCGCCTCAGGCGACAAGCAATTAACTAGCCCCACCAGAAAGCTTGGTGGCAAGGCCTGGGAGGATGGATCTCCTAGGTAGTACCCAAGTGGTGTATCTCAGTCCGACAGGTGCTTGGCCGAATCTCGGGCTGAGTGTCAAGAATGGATTCTTGACAAATAGGACTACCCTGTCTTCTTGCAGCCGAAGCCGCTAGGAGACCTTCCCCATCAGAGGACTAATGGGGGTATGTGACGAATGGATTCGCCAATCATTTTTATAACCACCGGCTGTACTAAACAACCAATGAAAACCTTTCAAAATTATTATAAAAATTGTCGAATTTTGGATCCAATCAGTTCGCCGTTTACTACGTCACGGACCGCATTTGATTCTTGGCCGCCATCTTGGTTACTGCCTATTACTGATCTGAACTACGCCGCCATCTTTGTTCAACATAATGTCTCAAAACTTAACAGGTTATGCGCCCAGCCATCGTCTTTTCTTTGACGGCTCGGAATCTAAATTCGAATTGTGGCAGGTAAAATTTCTGGGATATCTAAGGATTCGAAAACTACACAAAGTGATACAATCTCCAACAGAGAATCCTAACGCCCCCGAATTTCTCGAAAGGAACACGACTGCTTTTGCAGAACTGATTCTATGCTTAGATGATAGAAGTCTGTCTCTGATTATAAGAGACACATTGGATGACAGACGGAAAGCATTGAACATATTAAGAGAACATTATTTATCAAAAGAGAAACTGAAAATTATATCACTATATACAGAACTTACGTCTCTGAAACGTAACGAGGATGAAACTATTATCGACTATGTTATAAGGGCAGAAACAACTGCCAATGCCTTAAAACTCTCAGGTGAAATAATAAGCGATAGCTTGTTGGTATGAATGACCCTCAAGGGACTTCCAGCCAATTTTAAACCATTTACACCTGTTATAACTCAGAAAAACAAACCCATAAATTTCAGCGAATTTAAAGTGGCATTGCGCAGTTATGAAGAGACTAATCATAGCTCGTGGACAATAATAACTCCAGCAATATTATGAAGTTCAAAAAAGCAGACACCACCAAATTACGCACCTCGCCACAACGTGTTCCCCAAAAGTAATTTTCCCCAAAAAAAGAATAAAATTATCTGCTATAATTGTGGACGACTCAACCACAAAAGTTTCCAATATCGATATAAACACTCTAAAATGGACTCCGTAAAAAACGTTGAGAACTTTGAGGAAAAGCATACATTTCTATTCACATGTAACTTTGACAATACCTCAAACGGTAAAAATTTCCTTGTAGACTGTGGTGCTACAGCACACGTTATCGCCAAGGAATCTGATTTTATTAATTTTGATTCAAACTTTAATCCATAAAGTCATTTTGTTGAAAGTTCGACAAAATGACTTTGCCGACGGTAATCAAATAAATGATATAGTCTTGAAAAGAGGCGAAAATAACCCTAAAAAATAATAAAGGCGAAATCTGTAACTGTATTCTAAAAAATGCTCTGTTCATACCTACATTTAAGCAAGACATATTTTCCGTGCAGGCTGCAATTAAACAAGGCGCGAATATAAAATTTGGCCAAAAGAAGTCAAAATTGATATACCCCAATGGAACTGTATTTGACATTAAAGAAAATGGCCGACTATATTATTTAAAAAGTATGGTTCCCTCAAAAACTGCCTGTCACGACTTGGAAACCTGGCATAACATTCTAGGACACTGCAATATAGCTGATATTAAAAAATTACCAAATGTAGTCGAAGGCATGAAAATAATACCTTCAGACGATCTCCCAAATTGTTATGTGTCTGCACAGGGGAAAATGACAAAATATATAAGCTGAACGCCAGACAAAAAAGCTATGAAAATTATCTCATTTGTGTATTGTGACTTAGTAGGTCCGATCAGCCCGATGGGGAGAAATAATCTAAGGTACATTTTGAACTTTATTGATGATTTTTCCGGTTAAATTTTAGTTTATTTTCTAAAAAACAAATCCGACACTATCCTCGGCACTAAGAAATATTTAGCTGATATTGCCCTGTATGGTTCAGTAAAATGTATTCGCTCGGACAATGGGACTGAATTTACTAGTAAAGACTTTGAACTTCTGTTAATTAATCACCGTATTAAACACAAAAAATCAGCGCCGTATTCCCCCTTCCAAAATTGCACTGCTGAAAGGGCATGGCGAACCCTTTTTGAGATGACAAGATGCCTACTTATCGAATCGAAATTAGCGCATAGTTTATGGACGTATGCTTTAATGGCAGCAGTATATATCAGAAATAGATCGTTCAATAAAAGACTAGGAAAAAGCTGTATGAAGCGTTTTGCGGTGTAAAATCTAAAATGAACAGAATACATCTATGTGGTTCTGATTGTTTTGCATTTATAGAAAACACCAGTAAACTTAATACTAAAAGCGAAAAAGGTATTTTCGTAGATTACGATAAAAACAGTCCCTCATATTTAATCTACTTTCCAACCCAAAATGCCATAAAAAGGGTTAGATGTGTAAAATTCAATGATACATTAAATTTAAAAAATGGCGATCCAGTGAATGAAAAACGTGAAATATTACCTAGCATCTTAATCGATCACAATGAAAATATTAATAACGACAACAATTACAGTAGAACATCTGGCGAAAATATTAACAAGACACGTCGATACCCAATAAGGGAGCAAAAAAGCCCAGACTTCTTGCAAATTGAAAAGATACAAGAGTACGCTGTGGATTACTGTTACTCGTTGAACAGTGTTCGGAAAGTTATAATGAGGCGATTAATTCAGAAAATCACCAAGAATGGGAACAAGCTATATACGAAATAGTGGCAAAACCAACAGATAAAAATATAATTTCTTCACGCTGTTTTTTTTTTCCAAAAAATCACAGCTTCTGGCAGTGAAACTTTTAAAGCAAGATTTGTTGCAAAAGGTTTTTCACAAATTTCTGGAGTGGAATATTTCGTAACAATGACAAATTTAACGACAATTAGAATTTTATTACAACTTGCCGCTCAATACAACTTAGTTTTTTGGGGTTGACGATATATTACACGCATTACACGGTATCCGAATTGAAAGCTTTATCTGAAAATAACATATACGAAAATAACAACAGATGAAAATATAATTTCTTCACACTGGGTTTTTTCCAAAAAAAAAATCATAGCTTCTGGCAGTGAAACTTTTAAAGCAAGATTTGTTGCAAAAGGTTTTTCACAAATTTCTGGAGTGGAATATTTTGCAACATTTTCACCAATGACGAATTTAACAACAATTCGAATTTTATTACAACTTGCCGCTCAATACAATTTAAAAATACATCAAATGGATGTAAAAAATGCTTATTTAAATGCTCCGATTGACTGTGAAATCTACATTTACCCTCCAGAGAGATTTAAAATGAAAAATAAAAATTGGGTGTGGAAATTAAATAAATCGTTATATGGACTAAAACAAAGTGCACAGAATTGGAATTTAACACTCCATAATTATTTAATAGAACAGGAATTAAAACAATGTCCCATAGACACGTGCATGTATACCAAATATGTAGGTAATAAATTGTTGATTTTGGTTTTTTGGGTTGACAATATATTACTCACATCAAACTGTGACAACACTTTAAGAGATGTTAAAAATGAATTAAATAAAAAATTTAAAATGGCCAATCTTGGAAGATTGTCATGGTTCCTCGGTATAAAATTTACCTGTGAAAATAAAACTATAACTATGAACCAATCACGATACATTGATAAAATTCAGCTCAAGTTCGGAATGCAAGATTGCAAGCCGCATTCAACTCCCGTCGAAATGGACATAAATAAAAATATAGGGACCGAAACAAAATCCATAGACAATCGAATATACAGGGAAATGGTAGGGAGCCTCATCTACTTGATGACCGCAACTAGGCCTGACATATGTTACACTGTAACAAAGCTATCTCAAAACTTATTGAAACCGACAATTAAGGACCTTAATCGTTCAAAACAAATCCTTCGTCACCTAAAAGGAACCAAGGAACGATCTTTAATATTTAAAAAGTCTACATATCCTCTAAATTTAGGAGGATTTTCAGATTCAAATTGAGGTAACTCTGAGGATAGAAAAAGTATAATGGGGTATGGTTTTAAACTGTCAAAGACTAGACCTATGATGTCTTGGAAAGCTAAAAAGCAACAAATTGTTGCCCTTTCTACTTGTGAAGCAGAATATGTGGCTCTTACTCATTCTGCGCAGGAGGCAATTTTTCTGAACACTTTTCTAAAATCTATTTTAAAACCAGATCTAAGTAAAAAACCTATAGTAATTCATTGTGATAATCAGAGCAGTATCTTATTAGCAAATAATTCTATGATTCATCAAAGGTCGAAGCATAATTGATATCAGATATCATTTTATAAGGGATGAAATAAGGAAAAAATCTATTACTCTTTCTTATGTGACGTCTGAAAATAATATAGCCAACATTTTCACTAAACCTATAAAAAGAATAAAATTAAGACATTTTATAACCGAACTTTTTGGAATCTAATTATGAATAAATCTCTTTTCAGAAACCCCAAAAGAAAAGCATGAACAGTCAAAATCACACACACAAAAAAAATTGTAAATTGTCCCCGGGCACGACGTTAAACTGCGACCACTTCTACATTACTAACCAAATTAACCAACTAATACCTAAAATAATGTTTCCAGTTAAAAAAAAAAAAATTTTAAGTCACCTTTTCTTTGTGAATTTCCTATTTGTCAAATAATTATTTTTTTGGCAAACATTTGTTAAAAAAAACAAAAATAAATGTATATTTGTGAATTTTTGTGCATATGTTTATATGTATTTGAAAAGTATTCTATTTGTATGTTTATATATATTTGAAAAGTGTTTATTTTTATATGTATCAAAAAAAAACTCAATGTGATTAAAAAAAATGTATTCTTTTTGCACACATTATGCCAATATATTAATAATTCTTTTTGACCAATGAAAATAAAGATAAATTCCCCCAAAACCAGAAAAAAAAAACATTATTTTATTAGATTCTTTTTATTTGTTCATTTATTTGTTTATTTTTATTTTTATTTATTTCTTTTTCTTTCTTTTTCCCAAGTCAAACCAAAAGTGAATCCGAAAGGATTTTTCCATTATATCACAAAAGGGAGTGTGTAAAATGTTTTTGACTCCTAATGGGGGTAGTTATTTATTTGGTGTCATCAAAATTTGCCTGGGCACTCCTCTCGGCATTCCCCAGTAGGGGCGCCTCAGGCGACAAGCAATTAACTTGCCCCACCGGAAAGCCCAGTCGCAAAGCTTGGGCGGACCTCCTAGGTAGTACCCAAGCGGTGTACCTCAGTCCGACAGGTGCTTGGCCGAATCTCGGCCCCTCACCTGTCGGGCTGAATGTCAAGAACGGATCCTTGATGAGTACGACTACTCTGTCTCCCTGCAGCCAAAGCCGCTAGGAGACCTTCCCCATCAGAGGACTAATGGGGGTATGTGTTGAATGGATTCGCCAATCATTTTTATAACCACCAGCTGTGCTAAACAACCAATGAAAACCTTTCAAAATTATTATAAAAATTGTCGAACTTTGGATTCAATCAGTTCGCCGTTAACTACGCCACGGACCGCATTTGATTCTTGGCTGCCATCTTGGTTACTGCCAATTACTGATCTGAACTTCGCCGCCATCTTTGTTCAACATAATGCCTCCAAACTTAACACATCCATACATACATTTATATATTGGTAACTAAAAATCTTCGACCCAAACTGATTGAAAAGCTTGCCCTATCTCTGAATACCCTTTATGTAAAATTTTAAATGTTTAGAGCAGAAACTGTCTGATTAATTTGGTAGAGGTCGCAGAGGTCAATTTTTTTAAAAACTAGCTAAATTCACCAGACTAGCTAAATTCTTGTGTTGAAATCCATTAAGACAAAGAGACCAAAAAAGAAAGATTATACTATAACACATTAAAATGGTAAAATGTGGAGAGGAAAATTATGTTCTCAACTTCTTTACTAACTTGGGGTTTGAGAGATAACGAACTTTAATGGGACATTCGAATATCTATGTATCTCATATAGAGTTCAAGTGTTAGCTCCAGCGAGAGGTCCTTTGATTTCTGAGAACGTCGACTAAAGAAAAATGAAAAAGGTAGAAATGTTTACTTTCTTGTCAGCAAGAAAGAATAATTATTCATTTTGTATCTTCAACATCAGCGTATATGCAATCAACAGAGAACAGTCCGATTTAGAGGGAAAATAATCACGTTATGAAACAAATACGAAATTGTCAAAATATAAAAATGAAATCTATTTCAACAGTCTTTGATACGTTGTCATCCTGAGAAAAGCTGTAAATCAAAGGGGGATAACTGAGACGTGCTGTTATGAATTCAGAATGACCGCTGTCAATTAGACGGTTTCTCTTTTACATATTTTTTTTTCTTTAATTACAATAAAAGTTCATAAAAATGACAAAACCAAGTAAAGAAAATAAGGAAAACATTAATTCCATGGAGTATTAATAAAACTGGGAATAAGGAAAAAAGATTTATCTGCAAGACAAGCGTGTAGACACAGCTGTTCTCTAGTTTGTTTGCCATGAGTTTGACAAAATATGCTTGTCAAACGCAGGACCCCAGAGTCACCCCAGGAATCACATAGAAAACCAGCCAACAGATCATGCTCAATACATTATTGCACACCCGCTTATTGGTTATAGGTGCAGAGAAATCTGTAAGAGTCGATGCAGGCTTATCAGAAATTTGAAAACACTGCATTGAGTCTACAAACCTTGTAAATTTCTCGTCTGCTTAAAAGGCACAATTAATCCCATGCACATGGGAATAATCTGATAGAGGTTAACTACCTGCTACGTTGTGCCATGCTCGTCCAACCACTATAAAACGAATATATATATATATATATATATATATATATATATATATATATATATATATATATATATATATATATATATATATATATATATATAGTATGAAACAGAATTAGCAAATAATTTAAATCTATACTGAAATAAAATTAGGAGCTTTACCTACAAATGGAAAATTGCTACATATAAAAAATTTGCATATTGAAGGTCTTGACTAATTTTTTTCATAATTATTTTTTTTCAATATTACATGATCATGGTTTACTCTTTCTATGAATATTTCGGGTTCTCTGATGAGTATACAGAGGAAAGATTCGATATTAATATGTATCCGATTGCTCCACGTTAACGAAATGGATGTGTAAAATGTACTGAATTCTACGAATGTAAGAAAGTTTGCTGAAGAATAATCAAACTGTGGGACTTGGAATATAGCGAATTCGTCTTTCTGTTGTTATATATAACAAGCATGGCGCTTCTTAATAGAAAATTGTTTGGTATACATAAACATATAATTGTCATTATGTTTTTTTCCAAAACATATATATATATATATATATATATATATATATATATATATATATATATATATATATATATATATAGTAAGTTATAAAAATACATGGCGATTAAGCTACACAGAATATTCCGCGTTTCATCCACGCTCGGATTCATCAGGCATAATCCTGATGAATCCTAGCATGGATGAAACGCGGAATAGTCTGTGTAGCTTAATCGCCATATATTTTTATAACTTACTACCTAGCTCTGCCTACGTATTGACCACTGTTGAAGTAAATACTTAAAGTTTACACATAAAATTATACTTTCGTATATTAATTTATGTGATTAAATGAAGTAGTTATATATATATATATATATATATATAAATAAATTATATATATATAATATATAAATATATATGTTATGTATATATAATATATATATATATATTATATATAGAATGTATATATATATATATATATATATATATATATATATATATGTTATGATTATGGATTATTTCCTCTTTGATAATGCAAGCTATAAACGTTGTACATTTCCGCTTGTCAAGTAGACAAGTAGTAAGATTCTTAGTCGAATAAAAAATTCCTAGACGGAATCTCTTGTCTTGTTTTCATAACAATGTATTCAATTAAAAATGGAAGGATTTATGTGATCGGAGCAGTTCACCACAGACCCAGAAAGCGATTCAGCCAGCAAATGCTGGAAACATTGGCGGTAGATAAATTTCATCGAGATTCTACATTCAGAAAGACCAGGGCGTTCCATCAATAAGCGTACGCTTCTAACCAACTACCTGTCTCACACAGTCGACGAAATTATGTCGGATTTCGTTACCTTCAAAGAAGCAATCGATGTACTGAATGCTATATACATAAAGCCCAAAAATGAGATATTTTCTAGACACCTACTTGCGACTAGGCGACAAGAATCAGGCAGAACTTTGGACCATTTCCTAAAGAGCCTTCGGACACTGAACAAAGATTGCAACTTCTGCCCAATGACGTCATTAGACGCGTCTATTTTGGACGCCTTCATTAACGGCTTACAGAATGCTCAGGTAAGACAACGTCTTCTTGAGAATAAGATTCTTACACTTAGAACAACTTCAGAATAAGATTCTTACACTTAGAGCAAGCCTATGCCTTCGAATGTGATGCACAGCAGTCTTGTTCTTATTAACAGCCAGACACCGTGGCATCGCGATAACCCACCTATTCCTGCTAACGACGCATCAAGAACAATCAGTCACTGCAAAAAAGGGAAACCTACTATTTTTGCAGCTTATCTAAAGACCTACGAGTTTTATGCCCTTCCGGAGATACTCGTTGTCATAAATGTGGAAAACCTAGTCAGTTTTCAAAGGTATGCAAGTCTTTCAAAACCCTATACAAAGCCACTAGTCAAAATACATCTGAACTTTAGCAACCTTCCCTGACTGCGTTTCAAAAACTATTGTAAAAGTGAAAATTAACGGGAGATGTACGGATGCTCTGCTTGATACCGGAAGCTCAGAAAATTTTATCAAAGAAAGCTTGGTAAAAACCAACAAATTGTATTTTGTCCCCCCCCCCTCACCAGCACGGTAACAATGGTAAACGTGTCAATGTCTGCGTGAGTAAGTTGTTATTGTTTGGTGAACTTACTATTTAATGACGTCTCTTATAAAACCATTAAATTGTCCGTAATGAAAAAACTTTGTTGTGAAATAATACTGGGACACGATTTTTTGCAGCAACACTCAATGATTGAAATTCGTTTGGCGGTATAATGCCCGCATTGAAAATTTATGGATTGGCAATAGTAAAAATCCAGTACCTGTCACTTTTCGAAAACCTAACTGAAAACTGCAAACCCATAGCAGTGAGAAGCAGACGTTTCTCTTATAATAATAAAAAAAATCATTGACTCTGAGATAAAAAGACTTCTTGAGGAGGGTATAATTAAGCCTAGCAAATCTCAAATTCTGAAACCCATACTCAGGATAAATGAAATAATAAGCGAAATACCTAAATGTCGTATGTTTAGCACTCTGGACCTGAAAAGATCGCCATTAGACCTAGAGACATAGCTTTCGAGGGGAAAGATTAACTATATTAATTTCGCAGGATTCCTTTTGGCGTTATGAATGGGATAGCCAGCTTCCAAAGGATAGTTGATCAAATCATAACAGATAAGAAATGTCTAAGTATGTAGTCATTATAAAAAGGAACACGACGAAAATCTCAGATGGTTCATGTTCGCCGTCGACAAATACAACATTACCCTAAACGACGACAAATGCTCATTTGGACTGAACAAAATAAACCTACTGGTGTATACCATAAACAAAGATTTTATAGCACCGGACGCAGATTGATTGAAACCTTTACTCCACATGCCTGTCCATCACAATCAGCCTTCCCTTCAACGTGCTATGGGCATGTTTGCTCACTGCTCCCTATGGACTGCATCGTTCTCAGAAAATATACATCCATGAACACAAGTAGAGAAGTTTCCTCTCTTGCTAAGCCGTTGAGGCATTCGGGGAAGTGAAAAAGGATACTGTAAAATCAGTAATTACAACAACAGACCAAAATTTTCCTCTGGTTGTTGAAACAGATGCGTTGACTGTGCTATTGCTGCTTCTTTGAGACAAGCTGATCATCCTGAAGACTTTTTTCAAGGATCCTTTCACAAGCTGAATAACGACACTTCCCAATTAAAAGGAAGCCTACGCCATAGTCGAGGCATTAAGTGGCGACACTACTTGATCGGACGCCACTTTAAATGCATTACTGACCAAAAATCAGTTGCTTTTATGTTCAACTCTAAAACTATAAGCAAAAATAAGAATGAGAAAATAGCGAGGTGGAGAATTGAACTATCTTGTTTTTCTTTTGACGTCAGTTATCAACCCAGCAAGAACTTAACAGCTGATACACTGTCAAGAGTACGCTTTATGCAATCAAGCGGGGATGAACTCAAAAAATATCTCTCTCACCCGGTTATTAATCGAATGGTTTATTGTCATAAGAGGATATATTTTCCTCTTAAGATATGAAGAAATTATGATTTATTACACAAAAGATAATATAAATTATCCAAATAATAACATATAATAACAATAAAATATAATAAAAATAATTATTAATATTATTAATAATTATAACAGAATAAAAATCCTTAAAATATTATATAATAATATAAAAAATAATAAATTACTTAATTAAACGGAAATAACAATAAAAGATTATATGAAATAATATAAAAAGTATTACTTAAGAATTTGAATATAAAACGTTTTTTTCAGCGATCTGGAGATTTCCAAAGGGATGGAACAGAAAAATATTCTTTTCTGTTTTTTCTCGAGCATTCTCTAGCGATAACTATAAATAGCGGACGACCGCTAATTATAGTCAGTTATAACACAGAGTTGCGGCGTGATCATTTTAGGTGACTAGCCATATGACTCCGACCGAAGAAAATTACAAGCAAAATTCGAGTCGTTAAATAACAGATAAACTGGGACAAGACACAGAGAAAAAATCTCTTTCATCAATAACTGGTAAATATAGATTTTTCTGAATTATATTTGACCAAAAAGCATTTATATCTAAAAGATAAACAAACATTGCTATAAAAGCATTTACTTCTACCTAAACGGAAATAACTAGAAAACAGAGTTTTTCCCCTTGTACTATTGATTATAAACAGCTTATTAGAAATTCGTTTTCTTTTCTTGATTTTGTTTTTCTTTTTCTTTTAATAAAATTGTTTTCTTTTTTTTTCAATCTTTTATTTTACGGCATTCCATTAACCCCTAGGAACGTAACATTTATGTGAGGTGTAGAAACTCGCCTTTCTCAGTGGAGGAGGTAAAAAGAATTACAAATTCTTGCCAGACGTATGCGGAAATAAAGCCTCGTTTTATAAACCCAAACTGAGGTTTTAATAAAAGCAACACAACCGTTTGAGAGACTCAATTTTGATTTTAAAGGACCGGCACTAAGCAAGACAAGGAACCGATATATATTAACTGTTGTCGATGAATATTCACGATTTCCTTTCTTTGCTCAGACATAGCGGCCGCTGCAATTATACAATGCATCTGCTCACTATTCTCTGTCTTTAGAGTTCCTGCCTATATACATTCAGACCGATGGTCTTCTTCCATGTCGGAGCAGCTTCGACAATTTCTACCGAAACGAGGAGTAGCTATAAGCCGAGCAATTCCTTATAACCCCAAGAGTAATGGCGAATGCGAATAATATAATGGCATTATTTGGAAGACCATTCAATTGGCTACATCAAATAATGGATGTTCGATTGATAATTGGAAAAATCTTCTTCCTGTCGCATTATGTGCCATTCTATCTCTATCGTGTACCGCCACAAATGCTATCCCACACGAAAGGTTTTTACCTTTTCAGCGACAGAGTTCAGTGGGAGCTTTGCTTCCATCTTGGCTCTCGCAATCTGGTACTGTGTTTTTGAGACGACATACACATTACACCAAGAACAATCTCTTGGTGGACGAGATAGAGCTTATAAAGGCGAACCCCCAGTACATTCGAGTACGACATGCAGATGGTAGAGAGGCTAGTATATCTCACAGAGACCTAGCACCTGCCACAGAAGTATCATGAGGACACACCAACTCCCCTTGACACTGAAGCACCTTCGGAAGATCATTGCTCTGTAATTGCTCCTGATACATCGTCTAATGACACTGTCTCCATTCCGTCAGACACTTCTACATTTAAGATTTGTGTCTTTTTGTATTCAAGTGAATTTTAATTGATTTCTCAGCCTAGCACACATTATAACGGAACTGCTTTTCTCTATGCTACAAGGTAGTCATCATCAAATCCAATCTAAAGGAATATTTGTTGTCCCCAGAAGCAATCAAATGCGTTAATAATATTCTTCACATTTTAATTGACACTCAATTCGCTTCATAATTCTTATCCTCAAATGGCTTTAGCCTCTATAAGTGCTGATTGATTAGAAAAAGTTACTAAAAAGATTGGCAAATAGTAGGAATCGGTGATTAATTGTATGACTAGGAAAATATATGATTAGATTTATAATTCATGAAAGAATGAAAATGCAAAAGAAATGAATGAGTCAATAATTCATTGAATGAAATGAAAAACAAATGATTCAGTAAAATACTTTGGAAAAAAAGGAACAGATACATAATTAAAATATAATATGAAAAAATGAATGCTTGAATAAATATTTCAGAAAGTAATAAAAAAAATGAATAAACAAATAATTAAGACATTGAATAAAAATAAAAAAGAATTTTGTTAAAAAAAGCAAATAAAAACAAACGACTGAATAAGTAAAACAATGCAAAGAAAACAAATGAATGATGCGTTGAATAAAAAATGAAAGTTTGTCTTTGACATGGGATTTGACGCGAGCCGGATGTGACTTCCATCTTGATTATTCGAAGCGTGTTAGAGAAACACCGATTATTGATGGCACTCCCAATCAACGACTATGGAATTAATATTTATTCAGAAAACTGTGAGAGACTAATTACTTCATGATTGATCGGATGAGCGGAATCAAAATTATTTTCAAGTAGAATTCTATTTTGAAATGATTTCCAAAAGAAAGGACTGGATGGAGACGTCAGTGGGCGGAGAGATGATCACTTAGAATGAGCGACGGCTTTTCCCCTGTCAGCGAGGATAATAACATCCTGAGTATTTCGCTTTGCAGAAGACAATTTGTTGCTACATTTGCGACTCAATACCAAAGAAAATAAGAAATGGAAAACATTATTATAAAACTCTCCGAGAATGCATATTTGCACCAGTGAATTTTAATTACATCAGACGGCTAAGAGTAAACGATGATGATGAAATAGTAAATAACCTTTGCAATAAAAAAAAGCGATTTGCAATGGTTATTGAGAAAGGTGGAAAATGCTGCATGTATCAGGAAACTTTTTATTACTCGAACTTAGGGGAACACCACTCATTAGAGTGGTGTTCCTCTTAGTTTGCAAGTAATCAGAGTCGAAGAAGAAGAAGAAGAAGAAATAATAATAATAATAATAATAATAATAATAATAATAAACACTACTACATACCTGTTATGGCTTGCAATAAGCCACAAAGAAAACAGAACAACGGAATAGAGTTTAAACAATGTATTACTGGAACAACAACGTAAAAAGGTTACATCTGAAAAGAGTAGTAAACGTCACCGAGCAGGCAAGGGTCGCTCTGGTGTTTAATCCGCGCCTGGAATCAAGAGGTCTATGGTTTATATAATGGATAGAACAGTCCATTTGGAGGATGATTTCCCCACAACAATACCTAAATGTATGTTGAAGTAAAATTAGTTATTATGATACTGTCAAAACACTAGACCAACTAGACTAGAAAATCAAATCTGAAAAAATGAATTTTAAGTTGTGAATAAAGAGATTAGAAAATGGTGGAAAAGACGAAAAAAATACAGAAAAAGAAACATAAAGAACTAAAACAAAAAAACATAGAAAATACAGAAACATATCTGACATTATACACTTAATAGGACTTTTGAGAAGAACAAAAGCCAGTTTTATGAAAACATAAGTGAAAAAAGATCAGAACAACTGGACCAGCCCGAAACACTAGAGAAATAAGTGTAAGAGAAGACCTATCTGCCCTCGAGAGAAGGATAGACCGCCCCAGTTTCTCAACCTGGTATTTTATCTCATGGTCACCTATCTGGCCAGGCTCAGCTTTGGTTAACTTTGGTGCTCTGGTGAGAACCGATGTGTCAACTTACACCTCGAGGAACAGAAAAGATGTTGAAAAGATACAAACAGGAACATTGACCTACTATAAATAAAGAATATTAAAAGAATTAAATCTTCTCCCTGTGACGAGCACTAGGCTATGGAATATTTTCTAGGGAGGAACCTGTCTGTGAGGGATGGACATTATATTGCATTCCATCAGTGTCTGTGAAGAACTGAGCATCGGCTTGTCGCATTCTGTTTACGAAGGTTTTCGTAATTTAGGTCATGATCATTAGCCTCCTGGTCAAGTTTGTTTACCGTATGGTGCTGTACTTTGTCTAGGTCTGTTCCGGGACGAGGAATGTGTATACTGGTACTATAAATTCCCACCCACCTACCCACCGATCGTCTTTCGAAGCATGATGCTTTCGGTTTCAGATTACATGTTGTGTCACGTGATGTCTGGAATGTTGTAAGTCGGTCAGAAAAGTAGGCCATCAGTGAAATTATTATATTTATTAAAGGCAGGTTTATATATGCTCAATGTCTCCCTGTGATAGGCGCTAAGGTATGGTATGTTTTCTATGTTGGAACCTGTCTATAAGTGTAATGTTCAGCCCTCACAGACAGGTTTCCCCATAGAAAACATACCATACCCTAGTGCCCGTCACAGGGAGATGATGTTGTGCACATATCAGAAAAGCAGGTATAGATAAACTACAGAAAAACATACGACACAGTTTCCCAAGCATGGATAATTAGGTGTTTTAAACTTTACAAAATATCTGCCAAAATTATCAACTCTGGAGAAATCAATGAAGACATAAATATTGGAACTGACATCCGGAGGAAAACATATAACAAAGATAAAAAAAAAAATAATACTCCACTAGATTTCTCATAGCCATGATGTCATTCAGCAATATACTAAGAATATGCAATTACAGATATAGATTTACAAAGATGAAAAAAATAAACCATCTCATGTCCATGCGTGATTTGAAAGTGTGCAATACATAGGATTAAGAAGAGAAAACTCAAAATAACAGAATGACAGAATAATTTAGAAGCAGTGAAAGCACTTGATGAACACAATAATTATAAATATCTGAGAATTCTGAAAGTAGATCGACAGAAATGAAATATTAGAAAAAGTATAACCAGAGGAACGAAAACGCTTTTTCTGAATAAATTATCTAGTAAGAACAAATATGTAAATATTATTCTTAATAAGATACTCTAGATAAGTCATGAACTGGTCAAAAAGAACCAAAATACATTGATCAGAAACTACTTATGACCATGCACATCACACTGTGCAATAAAGATGATACACATTATTTAAAAAGAAAGGAAAACTGGTCTTTATTGGAAACTGCATGCATGATGTAACTGTATGCATGATGAAATAAAAAGGAAAATACATACAGGGTGGAATGATAAAATTGTCACCATAGAAAATATGATATTATTCCATTTCCGTTTGATGAAAACCGGTTTTCTTTTCTGTTGCAGACCATATACTAGTTGGCCAGTTGTGTACAAATCCATAGAGGGCTAGGAGCCTTTTACCATGTCTGAAAGTAAACAATGTTCAATGAGCGAAATCAAAGATGTGCTATTGTACAACTCATGCTCTCTACTGATCCAAGTTATGACAACAGGACCATTGCCAGCACACTGAAAATGCATCGCTGGATTGTCATGAATAACAGGGACGTGCCCAGGGTGATGAAAACAAAGTTTCCGGCCACGGTTATTGTTTTGGGTGTGGTTTAAAGTGAAGGCCACACCGTGCTACTCACATCTCCGAAGTCGGCTTGAAAGTCAACACCAAAGTGCACCTTATGTGATGACGCGTGTAGTGATTCCCTGATTCAATCAGGTGGCCGCTGGCAGACCGTGGGTGTCACAGCAGGACTTGGCACTGCCCCACAAGTCCAAAGGGATCCAGGCTTGGCTTCAGGAGTGCTACAACTTTGTACCGTTCTCTCATTGACCCTCTTCCCCCTCCGATCTGAACCCACTCAACTGTTCCCTTTAGTCATATGTCGAGAATATGACCAACACGACCTCCCACAACACCATCCACCGAGTATTTGCCAAGCTTCCAACGAGCTCCCACCAACGCATGTGGAAAAGACATGCTCCCAGTTCCTGACGTGCACCGAGGTGGTAATTGAGGCTGAATTCAACTACATTGAATAGATGTCAGCTCCACTACCTAATCAAGTTACCTGAATTGAATTTTTCAATAAAAACTTTTAAATAAAGCTGTAGTGTTGTTTTCTTTATCGTTCAATACGTAAAATACAGGAAAGCTGATCATCACCACCAAAACACAATGGAGAAGAGCAATAAAGAGAACAACACAGCTGGAAACGAAAGCGTAAATGCAGCAAAATTAGAAAAGGTTTCATGGATTTAAAAGATAGATTAAAGAAATGGCATGTGAACACATGTGAAGATGATTAGATAAAAGATAGATTAAAGAAATGGCATGTGAACACATGTGAAGATGATTACATAAAAGATAGATTAAAGAAATGGCATGTGAACACATGTGAAGATGATTACATAAAAGATAGATTAAAGAAATGGCATGTGAACACATGTGAAGATGATTACATAAACGATAGATTAAAGAAATGGCATGTGAACACATGTGAAGATGATTACATAAACGATAGATTAAAGAAATGGCATGTGAACACATGTGAAGATGATTACATAAACGATAGATTAAAGAAATGGCATGTGAACACATGTGAAGATGATTACATAAACGATAGATTAAAGAAATGGCATGTGAACACATGTGAAGATGATTACATAAACGATAGATTAAAGAAATGGCATGTGAACACATGTGAAGATGATTACATAAACGATAGATTAAAGAAATGGCATGTGAACACATGTGAAGATGATTATATAAAAGATAGATTAAAGAAATGGCATGTGAACACATGTGATGATGATTACATAAAAGATAGATTAAAGAAATGGCATGTGAACACATGTGAAGATGATTACATAAAAGATAGATTAAAGAAATGGCATGTGAACACATGTGAAGATGATTACATAAAAGATAGATTAAAGAAATGGCATGTGAACACATGTGAAGATGATTACATAAATGACACTTGAACAAAAAAAATAATACAAAGCACAATGTGATAAGAATAATCTACACAAAGGCCAAAATATAAAAACCCAGGAAAACAGTAAATATAGACTCTGTAAATAAAGCGACGAAATCGTAAACTACATAATAAACAAATGCAGCAAACTAGCCCAAAAGGAATACAAGAAGGTGTTCTACTGCAGATGAAAAAACATACAAATGATACAGATACAAACCGGAGTTAATTTTCTTAAGACAAAAAGAATATAATTCTCTGTAACATTAAAATACAAACCAAAAAGAACTCACCCAAGCAAGAAAACCGAACATGATAATAGCTAATGAGAAGATAACATCTACCAAATAGTAGCTTAACCTTTTAACTTTATATGTGCCTAAACCCAAACGTAGATTCCATGAACAAAACTTCTTTCTTAGTAGTGCACGCCTGTTGAACTCTTTGCTGTTTCCCTGTTTTCAGCTGACTACAATATGGTCATCTTCAAGTCCAACGTAAGCAAGTTCTTGACGAACCGTCCCCTTAAGTAATCCAATTTACTAAATTTCCACTATTAACGATTACTACAATATTGTCTCATTGACTACTGTACTCTCATTAACTCTTATCCTCGATTGGCCTCCGGGCCTTGATAGGTGGAGACTTTTCTCCTAGTACTTTATACATTACGTACGAACAATTCTAGAATGAATTTTGGGAACCTTAAAACCCGGTTTTGTTTTATGATTTACAATGTTACTATTTATCACTACAGATCACTCTTTATTTTTACATAATACTATAATATATATATATGTGTGTGTGTGCGTGTGTGTGTGTGTGTGTGTGTGTGTGTGAATATATATATATATATATATATATATATATATAGTACTATTTCATGTCAATGGCGGATACTTTTGCTAGTACATATATATATATATATATATATATATATATATATATATATATATATATATATATACTAGCAAAAGTACCCGTCGTTGACTGGGTTCAAAAACAGCCTACAGAAAATGCACTCTGATTTATGAAAGTATGATAGGTTATGAAAAGGAAGGGTTGTAAAGAGATAGCTTCGAATTTTGAGGTATCAAAACCAAAGCAAAATATGATGAAAGTAAAAATAAAATAGATAAACCCCATAATTTATTATACCATACCTGTTCACACTGAAACACTTATCACAATATTCTATGGATCTATATTAAAAAAACCTTGTTAAATTTTGTGACATATTTCCATTCTATGGAGTTTAGGCGCGAACGAACACCCCATAATTTTATTATACCATACTTCTTCAAACTGAAACATAATTATCAAAGTATACTTACGCAGATAGATATGAAAAGTCTTTATTAAAGTTTGTGCCTATTTCCATTCTATGGAGACCAGGCGCAAACATTGACCCCACAATTTTATGATACCATCCCTATTTAAATTAAAAAATACTTATCAAAGTATTATTATGTACATCTATATCAAAAACACTTGTAAACGTTTTTTTTTTTTAAATTTTTTATTTCCATACTTTGGGAACCAGACGCGTATGCAGACCCCACAATTTTAATGACTCATTATTATGCCAGATCAAACATACCCATTTCTGTGTCTCGATACATCTTATATCATTATATGTGATCAGTTTTCTATATTAGTCAACCATATATGAGCCTATTCGTGACCAGACACACACACAGACGTTCAGCTTTATATTATATATATATAAATATATATATATATTTATATATATATATATATATATATATATATATATATATATATATATATATATATATATAACTACTTCATTTACTCACACAAATTTAATATACAAAAGTATAGATTTATGCATAAACTTTAAGTATTTACTTCAAAAGTGATCAATACGTAGGTAGAGCTAGTTAGTAATTTATAAAATATATATGGCGATTAAGCTACACTGAATATTCTGCGTTTCATCCACTGTAGGATTCGTCAGGCTTATGCGCGAATTTTGTGGTTGCTTCTTGTTTTTATATATGTTGAGGATTTCTAGTTAGCCAATCAGCTTTCTAGTATCCACCGCGCCCCCTCCTATCAGCCAATGGGCATGCATTTTATCGAACAAAGGATCTGTTTTAGAACTAGGTTAGTGGTTTAAGGTAGATCTTTCCCTCCTTTTATATATATATATATATATATATGAATATACCTATGTGTATTTTTTTAAAATATATTTATAAATTAATAACTTAGTGATTATCTCCCCTTGATTATTTTCATAGCCAAATATAATTATCTCCCTTTGTTTTTTTAAATATCTTGTTGAATTTGAAATTCAGCGTTACTAACGAATTCTAGCCGATAAAACTATTCCATTGGCGTTAACTTTGAAATTTCAACATTTCAAGCTACATTCAACATCAAAATGAATGCTCTGACGATGATACTTACGATTTTTAAAAAGCGAACCATTATAAGGTAAATATATATACACACATATATATATATATATATATATATATATATATATATATATATATATATATATATATATATCCTTGTTAATTTTTCTTAAAAACATCTTATTTTAACCTTACATTTAAACCCAATTTAACTTTATGATTTTATTCTAATTTTTATTCTCAATTTATCTTACTTTGTTTATCAACATCATAAAATAACTATTTTCCTTTATAGTTAAATATTTTACAGATACATCTGCCTTACTTAAAAAATGCTAGGTTTATTTTTGGTATCTTAAAAATAAAACACCCAATATTTTTGCTAATGAGGAGACTTCGTTTTAAAAAAATATATGTTAAAATTATTGCCTATCTCAATAAAAACATCGTTTCCGAAACGATCGTACAATTTATTAACTTTGTTGTGTTCCTTCTTATGAAATCGATTTTTAATTTTAATTATAAATTATCAATCATCTTACTAAATATATATATATATATATATATAAAGAAGTACTGATCCGCACATGTCCCGTGTAATGCTGAAAGAGACAGAAATCCAAAGCATGGTGCTTGCTAAAGAGCTGAAAGGAATATAGAACATGAAGAAAATTACTGTGGCATCAATAATTATACGAGCACGAGGAACAGTTCTGAAAAGCTTTGGAAAAAGATGGCAAAATTGGAATCAAAGTGAGAAATGATGCCGTATAAATTACAGTACTGTTAAAAACAGGATAAATGTTAACAAAAAACATAGAGTGCAGAAACTAACTCACATAATTTGGCAACAATGTCCAACCACTGGTAATATAGAATAGAATAGCAGGTTAGACATTTTTAATTTAAATTTTATTGAGGTTTCACATTTTGCGCTCCCCCCCACCCCACCCCGCTGGCACATAATTACCTGCCCCCCCCTTCACCCTCTGGCATATAATGACCTGTTTTGCCCCCCTGGCATATAATTACATGCTCCCCCCCCCACGCTGTCATATAATTACCTGTTTTGCTGCCCCCGCCTACTACTAGCATATGAGAACCTGTTAAAACCTTAAAAATTCCAAAATGCCCTCAAAATATTTATTTTCCTTGAACTAATGTTAACACAATTTCCCTTTTTTTTAATTTTAATTTAATTTAACAATTTCGTTTCAATAATTTGAATAATAATAAATATGTAAACTGTCGCACGAGGGAGGAGAAAGCTGATTAATTTGTGTTAAGCGATATACAGGCCAGAAATTCTTTTCAAAGTTGAACGAATCAGTTCTTTCGACTTCTGTCTTCTCGCAAACGTCGCACTCTTCAAAAGCAAGTTCTTTTCAACTCCTCCTTGATCTCGAGATCATATATATGACAATGGTGTGTAGGCCGTTTCGTCCGGGTACTTTGCCTTAATTGTACAGATTCAGGAACTTCCTTAGTGGTCCCTTCATTTGCCGGATCATTAAACTCGTCCTACTCTGGATCCTCATCATCTTCTGAAGAGCTTCCGTCATCATCTTCTGAAGAGCTTCCATCATCTGGCCATTCATACAGTAGTGGGCCTTCGTCATCTGATGAATTGAGTTCATCATTGATTATAACATCATGTTGGCATGCTGGGCGTATATCTTTTATGTGGCATGATGTTCCATCAACTGATATTAAGAGTGTTGACTATTTATTTTTGTCACTGTTCCTGGACCGAACTGCATTGTGCATCTTCCCCACGGATTCTTCACCCAAACAGCATCCCATTCCTTTTATGGATTAGTCACTGTGGTCTCGGGTACCCTCACTTCATCGATACCTTTGATACGGATCCTATAATTGTATAGCATATTTGCAGGTGCTGTCATGGTTGTCTTGTCATCTTTCATTTACCAGTACACTGCCTCCAAGATCGTGCACCCTGTTCTTGCCGCAATGCGCTTTATAGTGCGATGGGATCACTCGATTATACCGTTTCCGGAGGGTACGTGGGCACGCCAAAATCGAATGTGCACACCCCACATTTGTGTAAAATCAGCAATTGTCTTTCCTCAAAACGCTGCACCATTATCTGTGAGCAATTCTGTCGGCAGACCCCTTTTGCAGTATATACTCTGCAACTCCTTAATGACGCTAGCTGAATCCTGTCGGTACAACTGCCTCTAAATGGCAAAACGGATGAGACCACAATCTATCAATGTCAAGAACACCTGAGTACCGAAATAGGTTATATCCATAACAATCCTACTCCAAGTGTTTATGAGCCTACGTTAGCCTAGTGTTAAGCATACCTGGCTTCCAATGCACTGGAGCTGGATCTATCGATTGGCATACTTTACATTCCCCAACCCCCGCTCGCACTTGAGTTTCAGTTATTGCTGGATTGACCAACTTTACAAATTACCATGTCCTTTTCACACCGGGATGTCCACTGGACTGATGAATTGTCTGGATCTGAGAGTCGTGTTCGTGTTCTGCGGCCACATCGCACACAAGTTCTCTGGGTTCTGTTGCCTTACGGATCTCATCTATCTACCGCTGTGGTACTCGAGTAAGTTGGTCAGCTCTGTTATCGTGAGACTTGACGAGCCTGACGTCGATTGTTAGTTCATATTCCAAGACCAAATGTCGAAGCATGGAGAGGCGATGCCTGATTAACATTTCCGAGTCTGCTTTGGTGCATACTCTCGTCTGTCCAGACAACGTGTCAGTTATCCACCGATAGACACAGGCAGAGTCAGTTCGCAAATGTATGGTTTTAACTTTCCACTGTAATGAAAGGTTGACACCTTGCAGCAAAACATCAAGCTCTGCTTAATTTATATGTTTGTCTTCATGCACTGCGTGGAGCCAGCTTGCGTCCTCCACCACACAACCGTTGCTTTCCACAACCATGCCTGTAGCAATAGAACTGGCATCCACCCATACTGTGACTTCTTCCCCACAGATGCATCAGTCACCTTTTACTGGATCTTCCTAGGCTACTCTCAAACAAATTTCTTTGATCATCCGTGCTAGAATAGAGTCTCGAACTTCGTCATCCCATTCATCCATATTCGCCTTTTCGTTTCACAAATGCTGTGGCAACACGCAACCAGCCACACACTGGGAAATTACCAGTCAGCTTCCCGCACACTGAAAACACAATTCAGCGAGTAAGTCTATTAGGCACTGTCGGAAGGTCACTGCCACACTGCCATAATAATTTTCCGTTCTCCTCTTGGACACGTAATGCCAATACACGTGAGACGAGTCTCAACTGTTCTGGGGTCTTGCTTTCCAGGCCAAACTTCTCCAAATGTTCCTTTACATTGGTTGCCAAACATATGCTTTCATTCACAAAAATGTCATCAATATATGAGGGTGTAGCCTCATTTATATTCTTATCCTGACTGAGAACGGTATTAACAATGGCCTGCATTATTAGAGGGGCAACGTTCAGCCCGAATCCGAGGCAGGTAAGACAATATCGCTGTCCCTTAATTTTTACTGTTTGAAACGGCCACAGAGATTTGTAAACATGTAGGTCCAGCACTGAAACGTTTGGTCCCTCGATTTTTGTAAGCAAACATCCGCGTTGGCAGAATGCACGTCCACGTGCTCATTTAGCTCCCGATAATCCATAACGGCACGCAATTTCTGTTTATTCACTTGCACAACAGCCATGAGAGGGTATTAGACGTTTTGGAGGGCCAATTTCGTCCTTGAGATATGGCAGTAACCAATTATTATCAATCCACTCCTGCAATTCCCAATTGTATTCATCACGAATCGGTGTAGGCGCTGGATACTCTGCAAGTCTATTTCTCAATGTAAGTGGAGGTTGATCGCCAGCCCACTTCCACGATGTAGTCCACTTCTGAGTATCTTGGTCATATTTGGAAGAGAAGTCAGGCTCGGTAATAGTGATAGCAGCAAAATTGGCCTTGCTAAAATGTGGAAAGGTCACCTCTCCTGCACTAGACACAGCTACTCCTCCCAGTTGCTTGATTGCGTACAGTCCAAGCAATAAATCAAATCCCAGTAAGTATCCATCCACAACTAGGACTTCTATGCTAATGCTCCGTGTTGCATGAAGGTCAACCTGCACCATTCCTACTCCACAGCAGCTTAGTGTGCTTCCATCTGCTGTGAGCACTGGGGTTACTTTCCTCGTCCATTTCTTACAACATGACTTGTAGACCAGTAACTGTGTGCATCCGGTATCCACCAGAGCTGTGCGTGGTAGTCCATTGATGAGAACCGAGACAATTGGCAAGGCACCATTTACACCAGTTTGCTCGTTTCCTGGACAAAATCGAGCAATGTGCCCTCACTGCCGACATTGATAACATCTGATAAAGTCTGACCCCGATATCTCATCCTGTTGCACTATCCAACAGGCAATTGCTTACCCTATGATTCAGTCCATTACACTTGTAACACCTCCATGAAGTATCTGTCTCCTTGAGGTTAACTGGTGTCGTTCGTGCAGCTAATGCAGCTTGCTCTGGAACTGTCAGGTTAGTCATTAAAATAGCACGAGCGCATGCCAGCACATGAGATAGATCCAAGTTATCCATCTGGGATGATGCCCACAACAAGTTTTCCGCATGTTCCGGCAAACCAGCAATAAATGCACATTGCAGTTATTGATCCGATACGCCGCCAAACAGGACTGCTTGCCTGCGCAGCTCCGCCAAAAAGATGTCGACTGTTTCACCTGGTTGGAGACGCGAACTGCTTTCATGCAGCAAACGGATCCAAAGCAAACGCTGTGTACAGGGTTTTCTTTATACACCCAAAATCGGCCCGCTTTTTCTTACTTAATTGCTGGTACACTGCATAGGCACCGCCTGACAAACGCATTGGAATACACATTCAATGCGCTTTACGCCACTTAGCTGACATATTAGTTCAGCTTTCTCCAACCACTCCACTATTGACTGTCCAGATTCACTGCCATCAAATATAGGTATAAGTTTTGGATCGCTATCCATAATAGCCGAAATAACTTTTCAAAGTTGAACGAATCAGTTCTTTCGACTTCTGTCTTCTCGCAAACGTCACACTCTTCACAAGCAAGTTCTTTTCAACTGTCGACCGACCAAAAAAAAGAAACGACTCGCAATCTTGGTTTTGGCTTGACTTTTTATAGCCGTCGGGCGAACCCAATTGTTGCGGTAATGCGAATATCACTCACAAACGTTTTTATTTGTAATCTAACAGTCCCAGGTTCACTCCCCGACGCAGGCACACACAACTCATACTTTTTGTGCGCTTTTGTGCATGCTCGTCACATAAATATTAATCTGAAAGGAATTACATAAACGATACTATGAAACAAAAGAAACCAAATACTTTTTTTTTCAAAACAAAAACGTATAATTCAAATTATAAAAAAATGTTAAATTAATTGGCTACACAAACAAATATAATAATAAATTTAAATGAGAACATTTGGACAACTGAAAATGTTATGATATGATAAAATCATTTTTATTTACTTTTTTGTTGTTGTTAAAGTCCGAATCTTCGCCAAAAATATATGACTGTATCAAAGAGAGTCCGATGTAGTTTTCTTTCTTTTTCTTCATAATGTTATTATTAAGGGGTCAAGCCTCTTGAAGAAAAAAAACATCTTGTATCGGCGCTTTTTGAAATACTCGTGTGTAATCGCGTTGTTTACGCACAAAATTTAAGAAATGGAGAGTCACACATTTTAGAAAACATTTTTTTTAATAAATTTATGGGAATATTTGAAATTTGAACTTATAAATTTAAATGAGAACATTTGAAAACATGAAAAGGTTAAAAAATTTTTATTTACTTTTTATTGTTGTTATTTCCGAATTTTCATAAACGAAATGGCTGTATCAAGGAGAGGATAGTTCGAGGTAATTTTCTTTTCTTTTTCTTCATAATGTTATTATTAAGAGGTCGAGCCTCCCGAAGAGAAAAAACGTTTTGTATCCGTGCTTTTTGAAATCCGTGTGTGTAATCGCTCGGTTTAAGCGCGAAATTAAGAAATTCGTTGTTGTTAATAATGTTTCAATCCTTTATAAAAAATAGTTAAAAAATTTTTTTAAATGAATGTATTTATGAATTGAAAATAAGGCTATAAATGTATTTTTGTAATAGAACTAACGCAAGGCATCAAGTCGGTTGAAAATTTACAAACATACTTTTCGCGCTTTTTTTCTGGCAAAGTTATCAATAAATCTATCAAAATTCACTCTCTCGACAAGTTCGCTCTCTATGGAGAGGATTGCCAAGTTTGTAAGCTCTGTCTGGCTCAATTTTTATCGAAGGTAGTTTTTTTATGAGTTTCAGTTTCGAGAAAAAGCACTCACAGCTGGCAACGTTAATAGCTCGGGTAAGGAAAATGCGCAGCAAGATCATAATATTAGGAACGGAATCCCCGAGGTGGTATCTCTGTATAAAGTTCAAAAGTTCAAGAGATCCATTGATTTTGTCTTTTCCTGAAGCTTTCACAAAGTACTGCAATCTCTTCCTTTTGGCAAAGAATTTATCTTTTTTCTATATCTTCGTCCACGTCACCAAACTGACAATCATAATTATCATCAAGCAGATTTGACGGTGTAAGAAAAGTGTATTTACTTGCAAGGTTCTGAACTTGTTGAAACCTGCAAGATATTTCTTCACTCAACCTGTCTATGAAAGACAGCATTTCCCGTTTCAACTCAGTATCAAACCCCAGTGCTGCATCAGTCAATCGTTCACCACCCATTCGGGTTTTTTTTTGCAGATACGATGCTCCACGCTTATCCATATTTAAAAGCAGAGTTTTTGACTCGTCTATTGCAGTGTCCACCATTTTTCCTCTATTCTGAAGAAGGCAATCTCTCAACGCCGTCAGCCTAACAGAACTTTGTTGCAGATTCAGCCTCTTTTCTTGAAGATACTTCTGAGCATCATTGATTTCTGGCAGAATAGTTTTCCAAAGACTCAGAAATAAAAGAAACGGAAATGACAATACCGAGTTGAGAATTAAAGATGCACCTGATCTTATGGTTTTCTCCTTCGTCTGTATCAAGACGTCCCAGTGATGTGTAGATGCAGAAAAGAACGAGAATAACCGGTCCAGTATGCCAAAAAATGTAACAGTGAACCGCTACAGAAGCGACATGTACACAAGCCAGATTTAATGAATGGTTAGTGCATGGCACAAATAGAGCTTTTGAGTTGATTTCGGAGATGTGTTTCTGCACACCCGATCGGTGGCATGTCATAATAGCAGCATTGTCAAATCCCATCATTGTCTGAATCCCATTGTTCTCTCAAAATCAGTTTAGAAATATCCTCCGCGCTTTTACCTTTTAACTCGATGAAGCGGAGAAACGACTCCTCCACTGTCACGTCAATTTTTACATAGCGCAACATCTCACTCATCTGGTCCTTGTAAGGTACATCAGGTGTGCTATCAAAAATTATGCAAAAATATTTGCTTTCTTTGATCTGATCTATAATTTTCTTTATCACCTGCTTTGCCAAAATGCTCACAAAGTCATTTTATATTTCTGGTGACAGATAAGAAGTAGCGATTTTCTTTCCCAAGTTAATTTTCACCAAATGTTCACGGAGCACAGGGTCATACTTGGCCAATAAATTTACCAATTCTAAAAAATTTCATTTGTTTTCTTGATCTCTTTCATCATTACGGATGTCTTCCCGATGAACTCGTAGTGCCAGATTCTGCTTGGCGAGAAACCTGATGATGTCACGCAATCTAGCAAGAATTTCCGGCCACTTCTTAGTTCCTTCTCAATAAGATGATGCTCTACTTTGCCGACTATGTTTCCTTCAGCAAGTCAGATCTCTAGATCATTCCAGTTGAGAAATGCTTAAGCAATATTAATTGGACGTAAAATGATTTTTCTTCAGAGAAATTGTAGCATTTAAGAACACTAACCAAAAATTATTATTTTCCTCGTGGAAATAAATTCTGTAAGCTTTTTGGGGGCGGGGTCTGTGGGGTATATGGTTAAAAAAAAAAAAAGAAACGTACCGGGCGTATCTACATCGCTCTTTGGGAAAGAAGAAGGAAAGGATGGCCAGCGCATTTGTATATGTGAAGGGCATCTTGGGAAGGCAGAGCATGATGGGAGAAGCTATTTTTTTCCTGTCTCTTCCTTTTTTTTCTAGATAGGAGGATATAAAAGCCGGGAAAAATTCCCTGGGGCAGCAAAGAGAAAAGAGTCGTGAACATCTTCTCTTGAAAAGAATTTCGTATTGCTGAAATCCGGATTGTGCGGTGTGACATTGGTGGCGAGAGGCCAGGTGTGGTCGATTGGAAAAAAAGAGGGCAGAAACGTGCTGTTGTCGAGAGAGTGACTCACTCCTTCCCGAACCCCGAATCCTGATTATAACGCTAGAGGGTCTACGCGATTACGTATAGTTACAACCTTGCCAGTCAGACTTCGGCTTAGTGAACATTTCTACAATGTTAGAGTAGCCTGGAAATGATGATTATTCATCATTTTAGGTTAAATTAATGTACGAAAGTTTAAATTTTAAAATAATTGTTCCTGCTTTTTTCCGGGTATCCATATGCAATCGCATAAAACAAAATGAAAGTCGAATAAAACAAAAGGAACATATCATTTTAGCCAAGTACAATGTTAGACTAAAATTCTCACAATATTAATAAAATGTATATCTATTATAATTATCTGTATCTTGTTTTTTTGTTTCGTTTTTTTTTTTTTTTTTTTTTTTTTTGCATTAAAACAAACCAATCTACTACATATCTATGACTTTGTCAGTAGTAATAACCGGGCAAATATTGATGATTAGGGTAAACACATGAACATTGTTTGGTAGAGAGAACGTATAGAATAGTTAAGAATACATTCACATCCGTTCTTAAGTTAAAAATTGTTTTCTATATAGTAACTCTGTTATTTAGAAACTCATGTTCAAAATGAAGAGGGGACTGTTAACTATACTGTTCATATACCGTTTTATTTTGCACAACAATCGTTAATTATTTTCAATTGTTTAAGAAATATTCAAATAGGATTTTGCCAACTAATGACAAATGCAAATCGGATTTGTTTTAAAAGAGAAATGCATTTTTAGCGGTTTCATTATTTTCAATCAATTAAAATGAAACCATACAAGAAAAATATTAAGAACTCCACACACCCCCGTATATTTAATATATATCCCCCCCACACACAAAAATGTGCATTTTTTGTTTGCGAAAATATATGCAGACATGAGAAGGTTTTAGAGTAATTCGAAAAAAAAAGACAAAAATAAATCACTAATTAAATATTTAGAAATTTAAAAAAATCAGAATCGGGAATCGTATCGGATGAGGAATTTAAGACAGAATCGGTAATATAATCGGAATCGGGGAAAAATTTGGAATCATCCCATCACTAGTATACACACACACACACACACACACACACACACACACATATATATATATATATATATATATATATATATATATATATATATATATATATATATATATATATATATACCTAGGGGATCGGACAAAAGGACACCGGACAAATCCCAAAAGCTAATTAAAGCAAAAACAGATAAACTCCCAAACGAATCAAAAACATAAACATCACTTTTTATATTTTTATTTTCATTTAATTAAATTTAGGAAAGTTAGACACCGGGAAACTAATTTTGGCAAGGTATGAAAAATATGCATCTACGGAATAAATGTCAATTGAAGATAGAGTTTAAGTCCATTCTTAAAGATGACATAGTTTTAAATAGGATTCAAGTGCTCTCACAGAAATATACATATTTTTGAATATTTACTCTTGTTTGAAAGCAAGTAAGTCGATTTTTCTAATGTAGGTACGCGTTCTACGGAGATTTTTTTTCTTTTACGATTATTATATTAATAAAAAAAAGTGAAATATTAAAATTCTATTGCAAGAAATAATTCATCATAATAAATTTCGGTTTAATCATAAATACGTCAGTGATTATAAAATTTTGTTAATTGTTTGAAAAATACCAATTACTCTGTGATTTTTCGAAACTTGCAGAAATTCGGTAGTATTTAAACTATCAAATAGAAAGCCACTTAAATAGTATTTGAAGTGTAGCGCTTGGTTCCCATTTAAAATTATATTCCCTGATATGACGATCATAAAATCTGTTTAGAGTCGATTTTTATTCCGTACTTGCTTAATATTTCTACAATTCCAAAATTACGTAATTTTCTTTTGCTGATTTTCTGTTCTATCATTTAATTATCAATGCTGTTTGAAAGTTTTGACAAAAATGTTTGCTTTAATTTTTCAACATTTTTTGAACATGTAAATCAACTGCTTTCTTTGAATGGTTAGCTAGAGAATTTATGCAACATTTTTAAAACTTTGTTTTACAAATAAAATAAATTTACATCGTATTTTGATGTTATTATCATTTTAGTTTTAATGATACTTTTAAAACAATAAATATTTATCATTAGTATCAATAATGAAAAATTAAATTAAAAATTTAAAACAATCGATTTTGAAATCGTAAATTGGGGACACATTTTTCCGATTCCGATACCTCCAAAGGTTCCAATTTTTACAACCTTTTCGGTACAAAGTCCACACTTTTTATTAGCTTTTATTTACTTTCATTTTTTTCTATTTTCAAAATGCCGCTCCCTGACATGTGCCGCTCGTACAATAGGGACACATTTTCCGATTCCAATACCTCCAAAAGTTCCGATTTTTAAAACCTTTTCGGTATAAAATTTAAAATATTTTGTTAGCTTTTATTTATTTTTATTTATTTATTCTATTTTCTTATTTTACCCCCTCAAAACGCCGACCCCTGACATGGGCCACTCGTAAAATAGGGACACATTTTTCTGATTCCGATACCTTCAAAAGCTCCGAATTTTTACAACTTTTTCAGTATAAAATTTCAAATTTTTTGTTAGCTTTTATTTTTATTTATTTTTTCTATTTTCGACTTTTAACCTCTCAAAATGCCGCCTCCTGACATGTGCCGCTCGTGCAATAGGGACACATTAATTCGATTCCAATAGCTACAAAAGTTCCGATTTTTAAAAACTTTTCGATATAAAATTTAAGATACTTTGTTAGTTATTATTTATTTTTGTTTATTTTTTCTATTTTTACCCCCTTAATATGCCGTCCTCCAGACATGGACCGCTTGTAAAATAGGGACACATTTTTCTGATTCCGATACCTCCAAAAGTTCCGATTTTTTACAAACTTTTCGGTAAAAAAAATTCCGATTTTTTTGTTAGCTTTTATTTATTTTTTCTGTTTTTACCCTCTCAAAATACTGCGCCTGGCGTGTGGCGCTCATAAAATAGGGAGACATTTTTCTGATTCCGATATCTCTAAAAGTCCCGATGTTTTACAACCTTTTCTGCATAAAATTTCAGATTTTTTTGCTAGCTCTCATTTTTTTTTTTTTTTTACCCTTTCAAAATGCCGCTCCCTGTAATGTGATGCCCGGGGCGGACCGCCCCACCCCGCCCCGCCCCGCCCCGCCCTTGCTACGCCACTGGTTTCACCACAAATAAAGCACAGGTCCAGTTATTCATCAACAGATACTATTTGGGACCAGATTTGCAGTGATACTATTTATGCAGTTGGGCAGTTTTGTCAGTACAGTCACGGAAGCAGGGAGCTAGGAGGGAATTCCAGTGCAACAGTCTGAGGCAAAAAGCTATTCGAGTAGAAGGCTTTATGGCATCCAGGGATCTCTACAGTATAGGGGTAGGATTTTGCTGCTTGTTGGGGGTATTGTCGTCAATGGGGTACTAGTGCTCGGAGTGTGTCAGAGCACTTGTCATTGAAATACTTGTAAAACAGGCACTAGGATTCCATCTAAAAGTTGAGGTTTAGTTGATAGACCAAGACCTATTAGGTTGGCAACTCTTTTTTGAACTCTGTCTAGGAGTGAGAGACTAGTGGCAGATACACTAGATCAGATGTAGCTGCAATACTCGCACCTAGACAAGGTTCAAAAGAGAGTTGCCAACCTGATAGGTCCTGAACTGTCATCTAAGCTTCAGCCTCTCTCCTATCGACGAACTGTTGTATCCCTCTGCCTATTCTACAAGTATTTTAATGGTGAATGTTTCGACAAACTGCAAGCACTTGTACTCCCTCGATGTAAATACCCCTGACAAACCCGACAAGCAGCTAAATCCCACCCCTACACAGTAGAGATCCCTAGATGTAAGAGAGCTTTCTACTCCAGTAGTTTCTTCCTGAGAACTGCTAGACTTTGGAATTTTCGGGCCCCTGCTTCCTCAGCTGTACTGACATGCAAAAGTTCAAGCATAACGTGAACCGACATCTTGCTGCCCAACTCCCTACATTGTACCCTTATTTCCCTGATAGTAGCCCCCTACATTAAAGTGGCAGTATGCCTTGTTTGGGGTGAAAATGTAATAAAAAA
This sequence comes from Euprymna scolopes, assembly GCF_053919585.1. Taxonomy (NCBI): domain Eukaryota; kingdom Metazoa; phylum Mollusca; class Cephalopoda; order Sepiida; family Sepiolidae; genus Euprymna; species Euprymna scolopes. Next base: position 55,797,454 of record NC_136516.1, read on the forward strand.
AATATTCCATGCATGGGCAACCCGTGGCCTTGTAGAGATACAGGATACTGTCAGGTGTAAGAACCCTTTTAGCACGGTAGAGAAAGCCTACCTTCTCACAGCAACGTTGGCAATTGCCTCAATGTATTTGTTCCAATTTTTATTCTCTGTGAATGTTAACCTTAGGAGCGTATGAAAAATGTGAGATGACTCATGTAGTTTTACACTGCCTTCCTCATCTAAAAAAAGCACACAAATAAAATACAAACAGTGATACTGATTTGGTTAGTATTTCCAAAAATGTCCGTAGAAGGTTTGAAAGTATGAAAAGAATGAGGAGGCAAAGCACTATAATAACTTCAAAAGAATTCTGAAATCAAGAAGAATCTTATTGCCAGTCAAATTTCAGAGAAAGCCATCAACCATTATCAACGAGAACTCATCGAGTTATGATGTGACGAATATATGTAGCATTGTCATAGAATTCTTCATTTGAAAAAAGAAAAAGATTTCACGTTGTTAAAGACAAAATTGTTTTTATGAAGGTCTCCTTCTACTCAAATCCAATACTGGAAGAAAATGAATGTAGTTAGAATGAAATGTGCGAATAATTGTTTAATTAAAATGCAATAACTATGAATATAAATTGCATGGCCTACGCAATCGGTAGCTACTGTAGATTGGCAAAAGTTTTGATAAACAAGATAGCTTTTTTTGTTTGAGAGTCACCACTTATGAAGGCTTGAAAGCTACTCAAGGCTAAGAGTTGATGAGTGTAAAGAAGTCTGTGCATCAACAGTGTAGTGATATATAGAGGTGGAAATAAGGTAGAATTTGAATATTTAAGTGGAACATATTTACATTGGACATGAAAACAACAATGTTGTAGTCAGTTGGAAAGCAGATAGGTGATACAGAGTTCCACAGGCAGACAGTTATAGAAAAGAAGCTTTGTTCATGTAATCTGTATTTAGATTTAGGCACAGATAGAGAGTGAGCGAAATTGCTAACAGTGGTTTTAGCTAGACGAATGTTTGTTGTGAATGTTTTTCAAGGTGATCATAGATTGAAGCTCAGCCGAACACTTATGAAAATAACGATAAAGTAGATATAAACTCGCAATGCCGCTTCTGTGCAAAAGAGGTTGCATGGAGGTAAAAAGGCCATCAGCTACTAGGTTTTGAACCCTATCAAGGCAGGAAAGGGTGATCCGAGCAGCTCCTCCTCAGGTGTGCTTCTGGAGTAAAATACCTTCTGGAGCGGTAGAATGATGCAATCACTTTTCAAGAGACACTGTGATATCTATTTCAAGCAAAATGACAATTGTACGAAACAAACAAACGAAATTAATTTTCTCAAGAAGAGCGAAGGTCACATAATTATTCTGTTAATTGCAAAAGTGGGATACACAAATACAATAAAGAACGACCTCCATTTTTCTCACACTTTTGATTACCTTGTGCTTAATTTGTTTATATACCTTATATGTTTTCACAAATAAGTAATGCAACGTGAAGTGTATGTTACATTTCATCCTGTCTGTCCTCAGTCCGTGAAGAAGAAATCTTTCTAGACTAAGACGATTTTAATTTCTGTCCCAATCCAGAGTGCCCTCCTTGTGAAGTTAGAATTCTGTTTAACTTCTAATAATGACAGTACAATTAAAAAAAAAATGAAGTTTAAACCAGGCTTAGGTTCAAACAAAATCAACTTGCCTCCTCCCTTGAGGCTTGCATTTACGAACACCCGTGGACTTCGAACTAGTTTAGATTATGATAAAGCGTTTCTCCTAACAAACACCCCAGACATCTTAGCACTAAGTGAGACTAACCTACACTCCTCCATCCCCTCTAACTACTTTAACATGATTGGATATCTCCCACTCTACCGTAAGGACTCTGACAGACATATGCATGGACTTGGAGTCTATATTTGTAATACCCTCCCCCTGACTAGAGAAACAAACCTAGAATCGAACGATCAAGCCTTTATGTGCTTTAGACTTAACTTGCAACATAACATTAACTACTTTTATTTTCTCTACCGCTCTCCCTCGACCCAGGACTGTACCATAATAAACAAAGTCTCTGACAGCATAGATACAGCACTCTACCTCGTCACTAGTGCACAAGTACATGTATTTGGTAGCTTCAAGTCCACCATAGAAACTGGCTTGGATTCTCTACTTACACAGACGCAGCTTCTCGATATCTCACTCCCTATCACAGATTGTTACGTTTCCAACCCATTTCCCAGACCAGCAAGAACAACACTCCTCACTTCTTGATCTGTTTCTGACCACAGTTCCTGATAATTGTATAACGAATGCCCACAGCCCACGTGAGAATGCTGATCATGCAGTGATAATGGTTGAAATCGCCCTAAACTCTAGAGCCAAAACAGAAGAGCGATTGCTCAAAACAACGATATATTATAAAAAGGCTGACTTGGAAGCCATCAGGCATCTCATCAGAGATGCGCCATGGGGAAGCATCTTTTCTCTTCCTGCTGAACAGTGCACAAATGAGACTACTGAATGGATCAAAACGCCAATCGAAGCACATGTTCCTATGCAGAAATTTTATAGCAAGCCCCACTCTCCCCAATGGTTTACTTTTACTTGTGCAACTGCCATTGCACAAAGGCAACATGTGTACCGTAGATTTAACCGACATAAGTCCAGTTACAACAGACAGAAGTATATAGAAGCTAGAAGTAACTGTAAGAAAGAAATAGTGACAGCTAAGAGAGAATTTACTGAAACTACCAAAAAATGCATCGAAGCACAAAATTTAGGAACAAGTAACTTCTGGAAAATCTACAACAGTGTAGTAAATAATGGGCAATCAACAATTCCCCCACTAATGAACACTCATGAGGTTGTTTGTTCAGCAACCGAGAAGGCTAACATGCTCGCCAGCCGGTTTGCCTTGAACTCCACACTGGACCCTTCCAACCACCCCTTTCCTGACTTTCCATTGTGGACAGACGCCACGCTAGACGATCTGAAGATCTCCCCATCTCAGGGTCATGCTATCATAAAAAACCTTGACACTTCTAAAAGCATGTGGACCTGATCTCATACTGGCTGTGCTATTGAAAAAATGCTCAGCCGAAGTAGCTCCAGTTCTCTCTAAACTTTACAACAAATGCTTTAATGAATCTTGCTTTCCTGACTGCTGGAAAACTGTTTCTGTAGTCCCAGTTTTCAAGAATTCTGGCGAAAGAACTGACCCATTCAATTATCGCCCATTTAGCCTCCTCCTACTTTTCGCCAAAATATTTGAGTCCATAATTAACCAAGCTCTAGTCCATTACCTTACAGATACTAAACTTCTGACCGACCAACAATATGGATTTAGGCAAGCCTGTTCCACAGCAGATATCCTAACTGTAATCTCTGAACGTATATACCATTCACTGGACAAAGCAAGGGAGGGTAGAGCGGTAGCTCTAGCTATATCTAAGGCTTTTGACAGGGTATGGCATGAAGGTCTTCTAAGGAAAATCAGATCATACGGTATCACTGGACGAATATTAAACATAATTAAATCCTTCTTACATAAGAGAAAAATCCAGGTTGTCCTCGACGGTTGTATATCTAAACAATATGATATAAATGCGGGAGTGCTCCAGGGGTTTATCCTTCGACCTTTATTATTCCTAATATTCATAAATTACCTCCCTGACAAAATTGCCTCTGAGATGGGTATATAAGCTGATGACACCACGCTCTATACCAGGCACGACAGAAAAACAAATGAACACTTATCTAAAGAAATGGCAGAAACACTAGAGGATGACCTTCAATCTGTAGTCCAATGGGGACAAAAATGGATGGTCACATTCAATGCTGCCAAGACTAAACTTCTTTCCTTCAATAATTACAAGAAACCTTCTCTACCACCAATAGCAATGGCTACAGATTCATTATCTGAAAGTACTCCTTTTAAACTCTTCGGCCTAACGTTCACAGGAAACATGAGTTGGAACAATTACATTGAGGGCATTGCCAGGACCGCTGCGAAGAAGGTAGGCTTTCTCTACCGTGCTAGAAAGCTACTAACGCTCAAAAGTATCCTGTACCTCTATAAGGCCACCATTCGCTCATGTATGGAGCATTGTTGCCATATTTGGGCTAGTGCATCTGCTACTAGTCTCTTGCTCTTAGACAATGTCCAAAAGAGTTTCCAATCTGATAGATCCTGAACTGTCATCTAAGCTTCAGCTTCTGTCCCACTGAACGAAATGTTGCATCCCTCTGCCTGTTCTACAAGTATTTTAATGGCGAATGCTCTAACAAGCTGCAAGCACTTGTGCCCCACGATGTAAATACTGTCAACAAATCCGACAAGCAGCTAAATCCCACCCCTACACAGTAGAGATCCCTAGATGTAAGAGAGCTTTCTACTCCAGTAGTGTCTTCCCCAGAACCGTTAGACTTTGGAATTACATTTCGGCTCCCTGCTCCCCCAACTGTACTGACATCCAGAAGTTCAAGTGTAACATGAACCGGCATTTTAGTTCCCAACTCCCTACATAGTACCCCAGTAACTTATGTCCTTGATAGTAGCCCCTTACACCAAAGTGGCAATGTGCCTTGTTTTGGGGTGAAAATGTAAAAAAAAAAAAACTCTATCCTTGTTTGTAATCAAGTAAATGGAAACGATGTTGATATTCTCCTCTTCTTTCTCTTATTCTCATACACACATATTCAAATAATTTTGAAAGGTTTAAATTAAAAAAAAATGTGTACATTACCATATTCGAATTAAGTTGTGACTGAAGGAAAAGAGTCAGCTAACAGTGAGGAAGATGATACATGAAGATCCCATGACCTATGCCATCCAGGTAAAGAATTTGTTACCATTCGTAACATATTTTAAACACTCGATTTGTCAAAAGAACCATGCAATATAATATAATGGCCGGTGTTATTTTATACTTGGTTCCTTTCAAATAACATTCCAATTTTGGATACAATCAAATAGTTTTGAATTCTATTTTAGTAAAATAACTTTGTTAATAATATTATTTAAACGAGTGTACACTCTTCGTCAAAAATAACGAAGAAAATCATGCTTCACTACCGATGTCGGTGCAAATTAAGAAAAAAGAATTCAGAAAACGTCTCAAAGTGGAATTTGGAAAAAGTTTTGAAATAAAAATATGAAGGGAAAAAATTTAATCAGAAGATATCAAAAATGGATAGAAAACGTATCATTATAGAAATGGAGTGAAAGGGTGGATCGTACTTTCTATCCGCTTTCTCCATTCTCTTAAACATTTGAAATGGTTTTGTCTTGCAGTTTTTGCATGCTAAATTTTGTGTGATGAGGTGGATATATATATATATATATATATATATATATATATGAATATAGAAATAAAAACACATTGGTCTTAATTATAGAGCAGAATATGAAATCCATAGAAGTTCTTGCCATCATAATGGTTTAAAATCACTGATATAAAAGGTCACCAAGAGAATTTTGATATTATACGCCCCCCCCCACCCACACACTGAGAAAAATCAATGTAGAAATTTGTGAGTTAAGTTCGGTCCACATATAAAAGCTACTCTTTCTTTGCGATAAACTACTTCGTAAGAAGCGAAAACACGCAGTTGCTGCCAAAATGAATAAGTTTGTTTTTTCGGTTCCATGCAACTGTATTTTATTTGGTTACTATTCGTTTTTTATTATCATCGTCTAACTGATTATGGATAACACCATTGAGGTTTCGACTGTTATTAAATACTACATTCTTGTTAAATAATACCATGTTTGCTAGTGAAACATATATCTTGTCATTATGCTTATTCCTGATAATTTATTTACTTAAAATACTGCATTTGCCATGCATAGAGATTATCTTAGCCATGGATCGATTACGCTGGTATAAACCGTTGCAGAAGCATAAATATTTTATATGACAGAAAAATTTACCGGCCAAAGGAAACCTAGTATGTAATTGATTAGATAATATTGTACAGAGTGAGATTTGAAAGCATCGGCTGGTTTGTTGAAGTGTGAGGACTTAAGAATTAGTTTGCAAATTATAAAGAAAGAACGTCTGACCATGATGTGAAATGGATCGATGGACAGATGGATGGATGGAAGAAGAAGAAGAAGAAGAAGAAGAAGAAGAAGAAGAAGAAGAAGACAATAAAAGGGGAGAAGAGGAAGAAAATGAAGCTAGAAGACAGTAAAAGTAGCGGAAAAGGAAGCAAAAAAGAGAAGGAAGTGAAAAAAGAAAAAAAAAGAAAAAAAACAGGACGAAGAGAAAACAGAATAAGAGAAAAAGAAGAAAAGGAAGGAGAGAAGTGGGAGGAGGTGGTAAGGAAAGTAGAAAGTGGATCTTGAGTTTACTTTTGATAGTCACGTAACTCTCGCTTCCCTTATTTTGTTCTTTAGTTCTCACATTCCAGGAGCGATGTTTATGACAAAGGGGGAAGAATTGCTGTTTTATAGGTCGAAATCTATTTCAGCTACCACTTACTGTTGGCAGGTTTTTGATTTTGAAGTACTATTTGTTTTTAGCTCTTTACATCAAGTTGCTTCATGCCTTGTGTCGAGCGATTTTCATAAAAACAAGTTTTTCAACTGTTCTGCGAATACGTAAATAACAATGTAAAGGCTGTTAAATCGAATTTGATTTCTAGCTTAAATTAAAATTTAAATTCAAAAGTAAAACTTTGTATTTTCTCTGCTCTTTAGCAAAGGATTTTAAGGTAATTTCCATACGCGTTACTGTCCTATGAAATAATGTTTTGTTTTTTTTAACTCTGATGAAAAATGTTTAGATTTATTTTAAGATGATTTAAATTTTCACTTTGAGTTTTGTGATTAGCCACAGAATTAATGGGAATGTGGCATAAACAGGCAAATAGAATTATGCCCCCCCTCTCCCAACTAAACTTTACAAAAAAGATATATATATATATATATATGTATATATATATATATATATATATATATATATATATATATATATATATATATATATATATATATATATATATATATATATAACCAAATTCTCATCCTGTAAAAGACTTTTGACGTCGAGTAAGCGGGTCTGGTGAATTTTTCCAAAATATGCATTAAGTTTCGAGATCTTATTTGAATGTTAAAAGTTTAATTCGATTACGACAAAATATTTTAAAACACTTCATTGGAAATAATTAAATTAAACTTAACTGCAACAACATAAAACATCTTGCGAGATAAGTGAGAAAATTTAAATGGTTTTGCTTCTCATTTATAAATGTTGGTCTCTTCCTTTCCTTGTGAATATCTGTTTTGGAAAGGGGGAACGCTGGAGGAGTCACAGATCAAATCTAATTTGAACATTTCCATCTTTCGCTCTCTCCTTTTCTCTTCTACCCTTACCGATTCCCAGCAGCGGAGCTTTATAATAAAAGTTACTTGAACAAAATGGTAAATGGCCTCTGGGTAAGCATAACTTTATATAGTTTTGCGTATTCGGCAGAAGAGTAAGAATTTTGATAAGGTCTTCTTAGTTGAATTAAAATTGTCTGCGAGTTCATCAATTCGTTTATTGTTCGAAATCTTTTTTTAATTTTTAGTTTTAAATTTGGTGCTTAATACTTTTATTTTTCATCTTTTTTTGTCTTATTTATTTATTTATTTATTTACTTAATCTTAAATAAATTCCGAAAATAAAACTTAAATTAAATTGCCAAATTGCGCAAAGAAATAACAATTTTCAATGTTTCCAGTTGTACTGCTTTGGCTTCAATTTTCGAGGCAGAAATAATCATTTTAATGATTTCATTGCAAATTTGCGATCATTTAAATCATTTTGCGGGAATTGTTCTCCTTTTATCTATTTTCCACAATAAATGAAAACATCTTATTTAATGCAGTTAATATTTTAAGGCGCCTTGCAGCAATAAAATATAAAAATACTAAAATTAATATAATTTTGATTTATATTAGACAACATTTTTATTTTTCCTTTCATATTAAAAAATCCATTTTTGTGTCAATAATTTTTTACATTCTAATCGATTCTTCAACTAAATAATTCAACATATTCAACAAAATGATTTTAATTTAAAAGTTCATGAAAATATTTGCTTTCTAAAAATCTTCTTCAACTGCCAAATTTAAAAAAACTCGGAACATTAGGCAGATTTATTAGATTTCTCCTTGACTTGAAAGACCGAGAGCATGCCCAAAGTGTTTAATCAAATAGTGGCGATGTCAAATAGAGCCAAGTCAATTAATGATGTGGCGTGTCATTAATAAATTCAAACAGTTGAGAAAGTCCCGCAAGACAGGACCAATCGAATCACTCATCTCCACGGCGATGCAGATTATTCATGATATATAACAGATATTACAGCTTGTTCATATAATGGTTGTTTGGTGCTTCATGTGGGGAAATGGCTTACCGTACAAACGTCCATCATCTCATCCAACCCAAGCTGCCGTTCGGTGAACTGCCTCCAGGCAATAAAAGGGTCCGTAGCAAAGGCCGAAATAGCTTGAAGTCTAGCACCGCCTTCGCATCTTTTTCTTTTAAAATATTGCGGGCTCTAGCCTGCAATTCCTGAAGCCCAATCTCGCTGAGCCTTGACGATGCTCGTAACAGTTGGCTGGTGTCGTCCGGACTGTTGATAAACAGAGTATGCTCCCTTGGTCAGCCTCAATGGGATGACAAGCGTGGGATCCTGGAGTCAAGTGGACCCTATATTTTACTATGTTGGCTGAACCAGGAGTGCAAAGTGCAGACGTCATCGAAGTGATCAAAAACTGCGTGAAATGCCAGTCCATTAACCCGGCACCCATTCGCTGAGAAGAGGGGAAGTTGGAAGCTAGGAGCCACTGGAGTCGGCTAGTGATAGACATTACTCACCACAATGGCGAGGATTTCCTGACTTATTTATTGTGGTCCATCAAGGTTTGCCATATGGCGTATGCTGCGTTGGCAAGATACAGTCACTATTGTCTGTTAACTAAATATCTTCCTTGAACGTGGACCTTCAACAGAGATATTGCTTGACAATGGTGCTGCATTTACCAGTGAGCAGTGATTTTTGCCTGTTGATCGACTTCTATGGTCCATCATTTCTAAAAGAAAATGTCCAGAAAGACTCAACTCAGTCATGATTTCTAAAAATAATTTTCTCAGGGTGCCACATAGATCAAATAGGGCTGAGAGAATCTCTTTCAATACAACAACAATAGCAAACTGAACGCCAACATCACAAGATTCATAGAATAATAATATCTTGAACTTGATTGATGAGTCCAAATTGAAATCCTTAAATACAATGTGTGCATGATATGACGAAACTTGAAAGAGATTAAAACATTTACATACAAAATGCAAACACTATGTTGTTCGTTGCTTCTCTCATATATGATAAGATCTCTTGTCGACAGATGGCTGAAATCTGTTCATACTGCGGATATACGTCATCTTAGTCGTTTTGTTGCTAAGATAGGTGAGCACTTCACTACGGTTAGATATTGACCTCACGATTTCTAACTCATAGCAGTTAATATATAAGGGGCGGGGCAGGTTTCCACCGTGCAACGCCGATTAACGGGTCCTACCAGTATATAATATACAATAAAATTTACTCTCTCTCTCTCTCTCTCTCTCTCTCTCTCTCTCTCTCACACACACACACACACACACACACACACACACACACATATAAAAATATATATGCTCCCTATCTTGGGTTGAGCATTTCAGGAAGTGATATACAAACTGCCATTACCGTATAAAGCGACGCTCTTTGTGTAAACAAATCGAGCAGAGGAATTTGGACGATGTCAACACTAAAGATCGTTACATTTATTACCCACACAGCAGCAGCGTAATGGTGAGAAGCCTTGACTGTCATTTGAGCGGTCAGATTTCAATCCTGATTTAACGCAATTGCCTTTCTAGCTGCACTGATGAGCTGTGAAACAGCGAAACAGTACTGTATGTGGATGATTTTATATATATATATATATATATATATATATATAAACTATTTATGCTCAGATGGTCTAGCCTATAATAATGTAGGATATCTCTGTCTGTTTTTGTATCTTATATTAATATTAAACATAATTTTTCTAAAATAAAACTTGTCCAGTTATCCAATCGTTGTATTTCTGCTGTCCGGGTTCGCGTCTATGAATAAACAGTAAAAACAACCGATTTGATGTCCAACCCTATTCAGGTGTACTTTGTCTAACTCAGCAATCTTTCTGCTGAACTCGGATATTTTAAAAGAATTTTGAATGGAACCCTTTATTTAATCTGTGGAGGAAGCACGCTCTTGTCTCATCAGTCATGACCGGATAAAAGTCGTAAATAATTAGCGGCTGTATTCCTAATATTGTCCGTACTGAGGATTGAGACTGTCACTAAGAATACAATTGCAAATTACTTAAGACTTGTACCTGATGGAATTAGAGCATGCTACCCTGTGAAAGGGTTCTGTTCGAAATTCCATAAAGATTCCCGAGTTCGACAAGACACACTTGAAGAAGATTAGGGGTAACATCGGCCGAAACATTGTCAGAATAACGCTCCAAATGTCAGCAGTAGCCGAAATAATTCAAATAATTTAAATTATTAATCCTCATTTAAAAATATGCAAAAACATAATAGCAAAAAAACGTTTTAATGTCTTTAATTTTGTAGTATTTTATTAATAACTTTAACATTGATTTTTCCCACTTATACTGTTGTTACATTGCGTATGGATAAACATGAAATTTAATATTATACGCCATTTTCATTTCATTCGAAGTGGTTACCTGTCTTTCTTGTTTAATTTATCCTTATGTTTGTTCATAATTTGTCAATCCAATGTTTTAATGTTGAAAGTAAAAAATACAAAAATAACAAAACGCTTAGTTCAGGAAACGAATTAAACATATATGGAGGGTGGGAGTTAGGTGTTACATTATTATTGTAGAATATCATCAAAAATATATCGGAAGCACATAACCGGATGTGTGCTCTTCTTCAAGTTCAGATTAAAGTAGTCCGAGGACACATGTTAGAAGTGAAAAACAGCTAACATGTTTAAAAAAAAAAAAAAGCTAAAATACCAGTTGTAACAAATAAAACTTGATATTTGGAATTGAATTCAGATTTCTTGAATCGAATGTTTTATTCATATTTTTTATTTCGCAGCTCTAAAATGAAATCTCCAGATTTATGAATTTTCAGATGTGTATTTATCAGAGAAAGTTGTAGGGTTGGAAATTGTTCAGCACACCGTTTGAACCTTGACTTCAACAGGACCCATAAAAATAAAGAGAGCATAAAGCGTTAAATTAGGTTATTTTCGAATTTCATCCGAATATTGAAAAAAGAAATCTCGAAACTTCTCTCAGCTGGCACTGGACACATATAACAGAAACAATTTCTTATTCGGAACTTCAAGGTACGTCAACCTTGAAAGACCCTCCCTCTCTCTCTCTCTCTCTCTCTCTCTCTCTCTCTCTCTCTCTCTCTCTCTCTCTCTCTCTCTCTTTACAGCATCAAGCCAAAGTCCATGTTGGATCACTATTTAGCAATAGTGATCCATCTTGGAAATTTCTTTTTTGACAGGAATATTATTTTTCGTGTAACTCATCATGTAAACCAAATTATTTACATAACCGAACATGTCTTTCCCGGGTGCTTTAAGAGAGACTTTACGAGTCATCATTGTCTTTACGAGTCATCACCGGCGTTAGTATCTGCTATCACTACGGTAGTGTTCGACTCATTTTTTCTAATGAATGATGCAGAGCACACATTCTTTTACGAAGCTGTTCACGCTCACATTAATAAGGAAATCCGTGTTTCCCAAATGATGTAAACTACAATATCGAACAAAACCAATCAATAAACGAATTTCCTTCATGACTCTTACCAGATGCCCTACTTTTCTGATAATTAAATGTATTTCGGTATAATGAAAAAAGCATGAATCTCTGATATTTTCAAAGACAGTACTTGTCAAATATAATAGAAAACTCAACAGCACTTTTAAAATGGACATCCGTTTCTGGACCACATCTGGTTTTTGTCCAAAATTCGTGGAATAAATGCCAACAACCGGAATGCAATGTTCTAAAACTAAAGTGAGTAAGAGTCATTTTGGAAAACCAACAGATCTTATGTTATAATGTCCTCTACTCGTCCACTTAATCCATTTGGATATCTACTCCCCCACCCTGAAACCACATGCGGTCATCATCATTTCTAAGACCGCTTTACCAAAGACACATTTGCTGTCGCCATAATTCGCAAACTTATTGAGTTTTTTTTACCAATTCTTTCATTCGAGAATATTGTTGGAATTGCAATGATGAAAAGTCAGTTTCAATTTCTGTTAGACAAAAAATGAAACAAATATAGACGCAGCATTGCAATTATGTCAACATATGAAAAGAACGAGTTTTGTCGTATAGTATGAATATTAGTTTAATACGTGAGAACAAATCAAATTTAAAATATTTGTTTGCTTTATGTCTGGAAATAAAACAATGTCTTTCTTAATGTAAGACACTGTCTGATGTTAATAAAATGCATGACAGCAGATGAATACAATTGTGGAGTTTTTAATGGTCTACTAATATGTATATTATATTTCTTTTAGTCTGTCTATCTGCCTGTTTTCTGTCTGTCTGTTCCATTTTTTTTTTCAGAAACTACTGTGGATCTGGCTTAAATCTTGTATGGACTTTTTATGATAAGGTGCAGTGAACTAAGTATGGTGGTATCTGTTGATGCACAGTTAAAGATGAATACGGATTAATATTGCTTTGTACTTAATGCAAAATTTAGCACAAGATTAATCATATCTAAAAATCAAGTAGGCATAAAGAATAAATTTTTAATCAACGGGTTATAACTTTTGCCTATTTTTAACTAAAAAATATATTCTTTTATATTAATGTGTTTTTTTTTAAATCCAAACCCACTTCTTATAATCAAAACCTAATCAAGAAACAATAATTGAAATTTTTCATGTTTTAATGTTTAAATTAAAATAAATAAATAAAAAATAACAAAAGGAAATATTTTCATCTTATTTTCAGTTTTCTTCCTAACAACTCGGCATATTTTCACATTATAAATAAAAAAGTTTAGTGGTCGACCGTAGTCGAGAGAGCTGAAGGTTCTCCTGTGATTGGCTAGTATAATGACATGTAGGGAAGCGTGCCACTTTTTTTCCAAGATTGCTACACTTACCCTTGATCCTAACCCTATAATGCTGAGCGACATCAAATACCATATTTTGAGTCTGTGGTATGACTCTACAGAGGAATGAACCCTCGTTTCCAAACTCATTAAAACATTATGCCAAATTGTTTTTCTATAAATTATATAAATATATGTGTGTGTGTGTAGTTATATATATATATATATATATATATATATATATATATATATATATATATATATATATATATATATTAAGCACAATGACTAAAGCAAACTTCTTCAACTGCTTGAATATGTAACTGACGCACCATACAAAGGACGATCTGTTGTCCGAGGAAACGTCTTGGTTTGTTAAGCCAAAAGTACACCCGATCAAACTTTCTAATTTTCTGAATCTGCTATTTTCTTGATAGTTAACTTAATTTGCATCTGCCATATTATTAAAATTATTATTGAACTATAATTATATTGAAATACCAATTCTCATTGAATCACCAAGGGTAAGCAACACTGAACATGGCCGTTATCAAATGGGTGACCATTTATGAATATCCGATTTTATATCTGATAGGTTGACGAAGCCTCTCTTCAGCAGAACAAGATATAGCCCTGAAGATTCATTTAGCAACCAAAGTTCTGTTTTCAATTATGTACCGAGGCTCTCTGAAAAGATTATGCGATTCATTCCTTCATTCATTTGTTGACTCGTTATTATTGAGATCATTTTTTATTAAAATACAATGAAAAAAAATGAAGAGATTTGTGTTTTTGCTTTTCAAATTAGAAAGGTATAAAACTTAATTTTTTTTATAAAAAGTCGATTTTTATCCAATCCGGTAAGTTTGGAAATGGTTTTGGATCATGTAAGAATAAGAACCTGGTCTAAGAACTCTGACCGCTCACCCCCCTAACCCAACTCTTACTGTCTCTATATGCCCACTTCTTCCACTGGTAAGTGCTGCGAATCCATTTGGACATAATTAAATTTGAAGACAAGACAAGTAAATCAGATATTCCAATTTGAGTTGGATTAGTGATGGCTTTTAAAGTTAATCCAGCACACGATATTGCTTAAAAGCCGATGACCTTGTTGCTAGTCTCAATTGTTAGCATCATGATGAACCAATGCTTTACAACCTGGTATGCACCTATAATACAGAGTTACTTAATTCATTGAGACCATGCACGTTGAAGTATGTCTATACTAATAGGCATCACAAATAACTACAAAGCATAACATATGAGGTTCAAGCAACTAAGTTGTCTGAAATCCACACATATGATTTGTTTGTAGTAGTGAAGGCTTTGTGTAGAACTATCAACACTTTTTGAAACCACTGTCGGTGCAAATGATTGCTACAAGACAGAGCAGACTGTGGATCTCAGGTTTTCCATTTTACTTCTCCAGATCCTGACCTGGAAATGTCTATGTCCCAGCACAATACATACAGCGCCTAGTATTCCCAAGTGGTACTTTTATTCACTTCAAACAAGGCAAATTGTGTGGGACTAATTAAGTTAGAAATTATTTTTTGCACCCTATCCTAAAAGTGAGAGACTAGTGATTGGTGCGCAAATGTTGCAGCCAGTGTAACCTTTGACTTTCTTCAGGTCTCTCTTTTCAACTTATATGAAATTTCGAACTTAACCCTTTTTTTTAATCCACAGATTTCTTATTTCATCAGCCATGACCGGGTAAAGTGTAAAATATATATTTTTTAATTCTTAGTTAATGTTGTCTGTGGCCAACCTAAAAAATATTTGTTCCACAGATCCATCTGAATATTCCTAGTATAAATGTAGAGAAGCCTAAATATCTTGCCTTTATCTATATAGCATAAATATATATATAAAATCTGTTGTTATTTTTAACATGTATATATAAGATCTGTTGTTATTTTCTTAACATATATATATGTGTGTGTGTGTGTGTGTGTGTGTGTGTGTGTGTTTCATTTTAACAGAGAACTATCTAAGTGCTCGATGATAAATCATAATATAGTAAATATTTATTATTTTATTTAAATACTTTATCCAAACCCACTTCCTTCTCTCTACTGGTTCTGTCAAAAGAGAAAAAAACCTCTCTCCACATTTGCCACGTCACGTTAGTAACTTCCTGTCTCTGTGATGTTACTACTGGGACATGTATCTCTTATGACTTTATAGTTTATTACTTGCATTCACACCAAACAAGGCAAATTACTACTGAGACGTAAAGGATAACTGTGAATTAGAAATCATACCTACAGGGACACTCTGAATAGGGAAATTAGCAGCGAGGTGTCTGTTCATATTTCACTTAAATTCTTGCATGTTAGCACTATCGTGGAAGCAGGATACAAAGTCTAGCAGTCCAAGGGAGGAAACATTCAGATTCGAATTAAGGGACATCTAGAGTAAAGGCTTGTAATTTTACTGCCTTAGTTGGAGATATTGAATGGGCATTGGTGCTACAAGTTTATTGGAGCACATTTTATTAAAGTACTTTTAGGACAAGCATAGGAATGTAACATTGTGACAATGGGACAGGGAGCTTAATTGACAGTGTGGGTTCTATTAAATTGGAGACCCTTTTTTGGACCCTGTCCAATTAAGCAAAACTATCGGTTTATGCACCAGCTCATATGTGGCAACACTACTTCATGCATTGGCGAATGATGACTTTGTAGAAATCGTGTCAGGTGTAAATATTTTCCTAGTATATTTTCCTCAGTAGAGAGCCCATCTTCTTTGCAGTAATCTTGTCAATGTCTGCTATATTCTATGAATAGTAGGCCGAGGGGTTCGAATCATAAACAATTAGTTAGAACGTTATTATCCATGGCAATCAGTAGATGGAAAGGTTATTTTTAATTGTTATAGGAGCTTTGTCTAAGTAGTATTAAATATTACCACCCATTTACATCGCTATTCCACTAAACACTAGAGGTTATTTTCTAAAGTTTCATACATTTTCTTGGATAGGTCCTCATTTATTTAATCATATTTTCGTACACTAATCGAAAAAAAACCCAGCCATATTTTCGTACACTAGTCGAAAAAAAAAATCGCTACAATCTGAACAAAAATGTGAATGAGGAATTCTTTGTGATATTTGGAACGAATTTAATAAATTATTTTTGACGAGTACCCACATTTCTTTCTTTTTTTTACAGTAATCCCTGAAAAGAAAGTTGTTCAAACAAAATATCAATAGCCAAACATTTGAAAACAATTAACACGATGAAGTTGTCGATGAAAATCGTTCGATGATTGTGCACGGTTCTGGAGGCAAATTCTTTTTTATTCATTTTTTCATCCATATCCCATCAAATCAAAATATCCCTGATTACTAAATCTTTTCTTCACAATTAGAAATAAGAAAAAAAAGAAGAAATATAATGAATCATTAAGGTTCTTCCCAATAATTGGTTGTGAAAATGTGTGATTTCATTAAAAAAAATGTGTTTCAACAACAGAAAAAAATGCACAAAAAATAACTTTTTTGTTTTAAGGATATTATTGTCTCAAAGAATGCGTTCTTTTGAACATGAAACATGAGGGAATTGCAGTTAGTTTAAAAGTCAACATCCATGACAATATCATGTCATTTCAAAATTATCAACATCCATGACAATATCATGTCATTTCAAAATTATCAACATCCATGACAATATCATGTCATTTCAAAATTATCAACATCCATGACAATATCATGTTATTTCAAAATTATCAACATCCATGACAATATCATGTTATTTCAAAATTATCAACATCTATGACAATATCATGTCATTTCAAAATTATCAACATCCATGACAATATCATGTCATTTCAAAATTATCAACATCCATGACAATATCATGTCATTTCAAAATTATCAACATCTATGACAATATCATGTCATTTCAAAATTATCAACATCCATGACAATATCATGTCATTTCAAAATTATCAACATCCATGACAATATCATGTCATTTCAAAATTATCAACATCCATGACAATATCATGTCATTTCAAAATTATCAACATCCATGACAATATCATGTCATTTCAAAATTATCAACATCCATGACAATATCATGTCATTTCAAAATTATCAACATCCATGACAATATCATGTCATTTCAAAATTATCAACATCCATGACAATATCATGTCATTTCAAAATTATCAACATCCATGACAATATCATGTCATTTCAAAATTATCAACATCCATGACAATATCATGTCATTTCAAAATTATCAACATCCATGACAATATCATGTCATTTCAAAATTATCAACATCCATGACAATATCATGTTATTTAAAAATTATCAACATCCATGACAATATCATGTCATTTCAAAATTATCAACATCCATGACAATATCATGTCATTTCAAAATTATCAACATCCATGACAATATCATGTCATTTCAAAATTATCAACATCCATGACAATATCATGTCATTTCAAAATTATCAACATCCATGACAATATCATGTCATTTCAAAATTATCAACATCCATGACAATATCATGTCATTTCAAAATTATCAACATCCATGACAATATCATGTCATTTCAAAATTATCAACATCCATGACAATATCATGTCATTTCAAAATTATCAACATCCATGACAATATCATGTCATTTCAAAATTATCAACATCCATGACAATATCATGTCATTTCAAAATTATCAACATCCATGACAATATCATGTCATTTCAAAATTATCAACATCCATGACAATATCATGTCATTTCAAAATTATCAACATCCATGACAATATCATGTCATTTCAAAATTATCAACATCCATGACAATATCATGTCATTTCAAAATTATCAACATCCATGACAATATCATGTCATTTCAAAATTATCAACATCCATGACAATATCATGTCATTTCAAAATTATCAACATCCATGACAATATCATGTCATTTCAAAATTATCAACATCCATGACAATATCATGTCATTTCAAAATTATCAACATCCATGACAATATCATGTCATTTCAAAATTATCAACATCCATGACAATATCATGTCATTTCAAAATTATCAACATCCATGACAATATCATGTCATTTCAAAATTATCAACATCCATGACAATATCATGTCATTTCAAAATTATCAACATCCATGACAATATCATGTCATTTCAAAATTATCAACATCCATGACAATATCATGTCATTTCAAAATTATCAACATCCATGACAATATCATGTCATTTCAAAATTATCAACATCCATGACAATATCATGTTATTTCAAAATTATCAACATCCATGACAATATCATGTTATTTCAAAATTATCAACATCTATGACAATATCATGTCATTTCAAAATTATCAACATCCATGACAATATCATGTCATTTCAAAATTATCAACATCCATGACAATATCATGTCATTTCAAAATTATCAACATCTATGACAATATCATGTCATTTCAAAATTATCAACATCCATGACAATATCATGTCATTTCAAAATTATCAACATCCATGACAATATCATGTCATTTCAAAATTATCAACATCCATGACAATATCATGTCATTTCAAAATTATCAACATCCATGACAATATCATGTCATTTAAAAATTATCAACATCCATGACAATATCATGTCATTTCAAAATTATCAACATCCATGACAATATCATGTCATTTCAAAATTATCAACATCCATGACAATATCATGTCATTTCAAAATTATCAACATCTATGACAATATCATGTCATTTCAAAATTATCAACATCCATGACAATATCATGTCATTTCAAAATTATCAACATCCATGACAATATCATGTCATTTCAAAATTATCAACATCCATGACAATATCATGTCATTTCAAAATTATCAACATCCATGACAATATCATGTCATTTCAAAATTATCAACATCCATGACAATATCATGTCATTTCAAAATTATCAACATCTATGACAATATCATGTCATTTCAAAATTATCAACATCCATGACAATATCATGTCATTTCAAAATTATCAACATCCATGACAATATCATGTCATTTCAAAATTATCAACATCCATGACAATATCATGTCATTTCAAAATTATCAACATCCATGACAATATCATGTCATTTCAAAATTATCAACATCTATGACAATATCATGTCATTTCAAAATTATCAACATCCATGACAATATCATGTTATTTCAAAATTATCAACATCCATGACAATATCATGTCATTTCAAAATTATCAACATCCATGACAATATCATGTCATTTCAAAATTATCAACATCTATGACAATATCATGTCATTTCAAAATTATCAACATCCATGACAATATCATGTCATTTCAAAATTATCAACATCTATGACAATATCATGTCATTTCAAAATTATCAACATCCATGACAATATCATGTCATTTAAAAATTATCAACATCCATGACAATATCATGTCATTTCAAAATTATCAACATCCATGACAATATCATGTCATTTCAAAATTATCAACATCCATGACAATATCATGTCATTTCAAAATTATCAACATCCATGACAATATCATGTCATTTAAAAATTATCAACATCCATGACAATATCATGTCATTTCAAAATTATCAACATCCATGACAATATCATGTTATTTCAAAATTATCAACATCCATGACAATATCATGTTATTTCAAAATTATCAACATCTATGACAATATCATGTCATTTCAAAATTATCAACATCCATGACAATATCATGTCATTTCAAAATTATCAACATCCATGACAATATCATGTTATTTCAAAATTATCAACATCCATGACAATATCATGTCATTTCAAAATTATCAACATCCATGACAATATCATGTTATTTCAAAATTATCAACATCCATGACAATATCATGTCATTTCAAAATTATCAACATCCATGACAATATCATGTCATTTCAAAATTATCAACATCCATGACAATATCATGTCATTTCAAAATTATCAACATCCATGATAATATCATGTCATTTCAAAATTATCAACATCCATGACAATATCATGTTATTTCAAAATTATCTGCTACCTAAATTTATGAACCGTTTATAAATTTAGGTAGTAGATAATTTTGTGTGATTTTCCACATAAGAGAATACATTTGTATTTTAAGTGATATTATTACAACTTAGTGGAGGTAATATGCAAAATAAATGCCCAATGTGTCTGGTGGTGATGGTCGATCTTGTCATGCAAAGCGATATCACTTGAGTTTGCAGTGGAATAGGAACAGTAGCTAAAGCAAAGGAGGTAATGCCTGAGAATATGGTCTCCTGTACCAATAGGATATTTTCTACGAATAGAAGAATTAGACTTTATAAGAATGCAATAAGATCACCATGAATGTGGAAACAGTGGTGGTCTTAGTAATGAATAGAAACAAAGGGATTAAAAATCCTCCGAGACTGACAGAGGTAAAAAAAAAAAAAAAAGACAGGGAGGGGCGATAAAATAAACCATTTTAGATCGTGTATATTTATTTAACTCCAGTGGAGGAGGTTAGACACAAGCTCAGTTGAGGTTTTGAAAGAACGGTGCACTAGGTGAAGTGTATATTTGCCTACAAAACACGCTTAAGCTTCCCTGTCGGCATTCCCCAGCAAGGACGTTTCAAGAAATTGGCAATAAACTAATCTTCTTCTCAGAGAGAAGGGAAAGTGTAGGATGGTGAACCTTCTAGGACAAAACTGTACCCAACAGCAACAGCGACAGAGCTCCAATATTAGACAGTATTAAGAACAAGTCGCAACTTTAAAGATCTTTACAACTTTAAAGTTTAGAAGATTGGTTAAACTGCAAATTAAAGGATAAGGTTAAGTGATATAGATACGGATATAGATACTCTGTTTGCATCTACAAAATGCTCTGTAACAATACTCTTTTTCAAATCTTGTTTTCTTTAAATAATAAACCACAATGGAATACACCAGTGAAACTGATTTAAATAAATTCATTTTAATTACTGAGATTTTTTTAACATAATTTTCATGAAAATGTTTATGATTAACAGATACACTGTACTGAAATCCTGATGAGGCTTGTTGTCATGGAAATTCCGGAGGAAGTTAGTCGATAGTATAAATGAAAGCACGATGATGAAATGTGAGAACCTCTCTGTGAATAGAAATGTGAACAGAAAGAAGTGGGGAATCTTGTTGTTATTTAGATCATCACGTGTTATTACCAGTGAGCAATCACTCACGTGAACATTAATTAATAATAACGAGTAAGCACAATCTCTCTCTCTCTCTCTCTCTCTCTCTCTCTCTCTCTGTATATATATATATATATATATATATATATATATATATATATATATATATATATATAGTGTTTGTGTGTGTTCGTGTGTGTGTGTGTGTGTGTATGTGTGTGCAACTCTCCTACAACTCACACCACTGGACCGATCATGATAAAACCTAGCATGGTGATGGTCCCCCTCCTAGAGATAGTGTACACCATTTTTCAAGGTTAAGGTCAAACGTCAAGGTCATAGCCTATGTATATATACTCGGCTACAGCCTTAATGACGGTCTCCGACCTAGGGATGGTGCACACCAAGTTGTGATATCTTTGCTATATCTTATACAAAAAATGTTTGTGATACTAAACAAATGTTAATTATTATGATTCTTTGTAATTTTTTAAATTTCTATGTGTAACAATATAAGTGTCAATTTGATATACCCTATTTGCTTTAAGTTTATAGTTGGATTTTAGTCACTTCAGGAGGTATAAACACCTACAACATCGACTTACTGCAAGGGTGCCTGCAAAGTGAGTACCCGAACGTGCAGTAAAGTCTCGAGCAAAGTGCGAGTATATTTGCTAGTTATAATAATGAAATGACTGTAGATCAAAAATTTAAGTTCATAAACTGGAAAAATAACTAAAATCGTAAATCCAGAGTCAATTGTGAAGAGTCAGCATTACAAATGACATGCCCATGTACATCAGCATTAAAATAATGTAGTTCATTTAGTTCTCCTGGTAATACTTCATTTCATAGTCATTATGATTATAATAATTATTAATGCTATTATTGTCCATCATAAATAAATAATTAAGATTTTGCATCACATGCAATCTCCTTGTGGATCATTTTGTAAGAAAACGATTAGTACAGGTAATCTCAAGGTCATTTGCAGAGGTAAGCGATTATTGTAAACAATTTTCACAATCTTAGGTCGTACAAACAAACAAACATGCATGCACACATGCAAGCAGATACACTAAGACAGCTATCCTGGGCAGGAACTTAAATTAAATCCATGATAAAACTCTAATTGTGAAACTTTGTTGAATGTGACATTAACCATTTGTGAGTCGCTATTATTCTCAGGTCCACTTGTGCTGAGTGGGGTCAACTGTCATAGTACAATTTATAGCTGAAATAGAATCTGCCTTCAGTATGACATGAAACTAACACATCGGAACCATTTACATTATGAATAACTTTGTACAGCAAACCCAATTTAACAGATCAAGCATTTAAAGCATTCAAATCATAAAACGATTATTAAAATGACAGAAGTCAGCATTTAATTATACGCACACAAAAAAAAACGACCTAACAATTAACCCCTGGAGCTTTTATTTATATAACTAAAACTATTTATAATTATCTATACTTATATGAGACGCTTGTCTGTCTGTTGGTTCACATAAAAGTCCATTTTTCTAAGCCAATGACTTCACTAGCGAAATCTCTATTTACACATGCATTTTTTTAATATTCTCTTTCTTCACATGTGCAACAGAATCAAATGATTAACAATCATTACGAAATGGAGATCCCTGGTGAAGATTCAATGATTCAGATAACGCTTCTCTTCATCATTATTACCAGCAGCAACAGCAGAAGCAGCAATATAAGCAGCAGCAGTGACAAAAAAGTTGGACTCACCACCACCACCACCACCACCACCACCACCACCATCATCATCATCATCATCATCCATAACAAATAATGAACAGAAAAGTGGAGAGAGAGAGAGAGAGAGAAGGATAGATAGAGAAAGAGTGAGAGAGATAAAAAAGAAAGAGAGGTGGAGAGAAAGTATCATAAAATTTTTCCAAGACAGTTACATTAAGTATGACATTTAAATTCTTTATTATTATTATTAAATTAGCCCGGCCGATGCCATCGACGTTTGAAATCCTTTTGCCTTTGCTTTCCATTGGTTTCAGATGCTTTTCTTTACTTTTTGATAAATTCATAGAAAATTTCTTTTTTTCTCAAACAGATTGTAAAAAATGGAAATATAAAAAAATATAAAATACAAAATTCCTTTTCTTTTTTTTTTTTTTGTTCTTTACGTGCATCCACATATCCCACTAAGAGGTTTTGTCCACCAGCCAAGCTTAAAGTATTTTTATCAGGTTGACGTTTTTAGTTGACATCAAAAATCTCTATATGACGCATATTCGTTAGTAGATTTGAATTGCATTTCCATCATGTTTTATTTTTAGATGCCTACACATATTTGGATGAAACAAGAATATTTGATATTCCATTATATAGATTTCCGTGGCAATGCACATGGTGGACACTTTCTTATTCATGTGAGCCGCAATATTGGAAAAGTATTTTCCTGGTTACACACGAGAGTCAGAAATAAAGGGAAAATACAATGATAAAAAAATGCTAATGATAAAGATGTATTTACAAATATAAACATATATTACTTGCTTACAGAAGATTTGCTAAAGACAAATGTGTGAGGAATATAATACACAAAAGGTATTCAATTTAATAAACATAATTAGCAAGACAATAGTTTAGATTAACAATCCCTAAACACAATCAAAAATAGAAAAATTGCCAGGGTAAATATGAAGAATGTTTGAGCTTGTAGATAGTTTTTACTAGTAGAGGGAAGGGCTATGTTGAAATAGCTTTCTAGGATCTCTATTTCAATAACCAGAAGCCAAATGCAAATACAATGAAGATCCAAGGAGAGTGAAAACCCACAGGTCCAATAGCTTGTAACCATGTAAAAATGAAGAGGCCCAATACGTCTTGTAAAAAGAGAAAACATCTTAATGTCCAATGTTCCACTATATATCTAAATTATTTTTTTAAACTGAAGATTCATTTCTCACTGTGGCCAATGTAGTTAAGATAACTTGAAAAGTATTCAAACGAAGTAACTCGTAATATGTATACAAGAGACTCTCTCATAACTTTCGAAATAGCAGTTTCATTCTGTTTATTTTCTAGATAACTCCAATATCTATATGATGTTCTTTTCATTATATTCCATAACTGAAATTGCATTTTAATCTAGTGTATATTTTAGATCTATTCAGATATTTCTCTATCATTTCACCATTTGTTTTATATGCTTATATTTTAAATACCATTATCGTCCGTCTGTCAGCTAAAATGTTAAAAATTGCGTTTTAGATGCAACCATGTTCGAAGCAGCAGCAAACTTTTGATGGGACAAAATCTCCATCAGTAGTTTCTTTTAACACATCAAATAATTTGAAAGTGTACTATATAAACTCAAATGCACAGAAATATATACACACTGTAAACTGAATACTCTCGCCTACAACTTAGTATGTAAACTACACTGAAGACATTGCTAATGCTGCTGCAAAGACAATGTGCTACCTCTAACATGCTAGAAAGCTACTCACACCTGACTATATCTTGTATGTTTACAAAGTCATCGCCCATGCATGGAGTATTACTGCTACATGTGGGCTAGTTGATCTACTACTAGTCCCTCTCTCTCCCTCTCTCTGTCTCTGTCTCTCTCTCTCTCTCTCTTTCGAAAAGATTATCCAACCAAATAAATTCTACATGCAGTTTCAGCATCTGTTCCATCGCCACGTGTTTTTCAATTAAATTTGGCAATAGGGGACCATAGATTTGGGCTTAGATGAGCACTTGCATGAAAATAATGATAAAGCTGAGAAAGGCTCACAACGTCTTTTCTGTGGGAAAGAGGTTGCAGGGAAGAGAAAACGGCATCCCCCACTGGGCTAAGAAGTCTGTTTTGAACTCTGTCAAAGCAGGATTCCTTCCCAGATGTGGAAACAATACGCCATCCTTGGACATACTTGGCTCTCGTATAGGTAGAAAATTGCATCAGCAGTGAGATATCTAGTGAAGCAGTAGAATGATCCCACCATTTTCCAAGCGATCTTCGCAACAGATTTGACGTATGTGTTCTATTTCAGATAAGGAGTAAAGGTCAGACCCAGAAGCTTGTCAAAACATGAAGCCTCACCAAGAGAACCATTCATTTCAATTGATGTCAGATGGAGATCAGAGCATTAATGATGCAAAGATAGAGGCTTGTTTTATGTGCATTAGAATTAACCAGTCATCACTTTCCTCATTGCACCACGTGATCAAGATCAACGGAGATAACTTGATCATTTATAGCCTTTGAAGTGTTATCATAGATGGTAGAATCGTCAACAGAAATGTCCACGAATGATCTTAAATTTGGGAGAACATTGATGTAAATCAGAAAGAGAGTTGAGCCCAGGATGGACCCTTGAGTGACTCCAGCATTAATACTGTGAGCTTCTGATTTTTGTCCATCAACCACTACTCTTATGAGCCTATCAGAGAGAAATGATTTAATAATTGAGAAGTTATTTCCAGCTATACCGTAGCTGAAGATCTTGTAGAGTAGACCTTTATACCAGACCCTATCAAAGGTCTTTGATATGTCAAGAGCAATTGCCCTAGAACAGAAGCCTCCGTCGAGAGATTCACTTAAGATATGGAATATAACCATTAGCACATTTGCTGTAGATCTAGCAGAACGGAAACCATATTGCATGTCACTAAAAAGGTTATTTTTGCTGACATGATTTTAAAAACATGGGATGATGATGATGATGATGATGATGATGATGATGATGATGATGATGATGGTGATGATGATGATGATGATGATGATGATGATCTTTAAAATATTTTTTTTAATATTTTCCTTAATTCTTCATTCTTAAAACAATTTTCGAAAATATTATTGCAAACATTTTGTGTAAAATATTTTATTCATAAAACATGAAACCGTGAAATAAACCATTTTGTTTTATATTCCAACCTTTTATTATTAAATGTTGAAAAAAGACAATATTTTACAGAAAAAATTACTTTCAAAGATAATCTTATCAAACCTTTTTACCACTATATATATATATATATATATATATATATATATATATATATATATATATATATATATATATATATATATATATATATATAATTGAAACATTTCGTCTATGTCAATATGTTTCTTTATATTCCAGTAATTTTGGTCCCTACGTAACACGTGGACAGGTCATCTTAAATTAATTTCGGCCCATGGCCGAAGGGAATCGATAGAATAGACTTTCACAGACTGCTAAGCAGTGCCAGCATATTAGACATACCCGGAACTGAACACTTTTGCAGACAAATTATTATGACATTCCCTCACTAACAAAACAAACACACAACAAAACTTTCATTTTAAAAATAATTTTATGAAATTTTACTTTTAAGATCCTTTGCCTTCCAAATCATTTTTTTATTCACATTTAAGCTTTTTTTTTGTTTTTAAACCATGTTGTTTTAAGAACATTTTGTATTTTATGTTCAAATTTTTTTTAAACATTTTTATATTCCAAATTTTTGACTTTGGAATTTTACTTTACCATTTTCAATAAATATTCTAAAATTATTCTTGATTTTCTAATTAAGTTTATACTTATTTTACTTATTTTTTTACGTCTAAAATATTTGAAGAATTATTTCCAGATATGTTTTTTTCTTTACTTTTGGAGTATTTTCTTTACTATCTTCGACTTATAATTGAAGAAAAAAGTTTGACAATTCTTAATTATTCATTTATCATTTTCGTTTTGTTTATTTTCTTTAAATTTAAAAAGTCAAAAAATAAAAATGAAAAAATCGCCATTTTTCCTTTGGTGTCTTCTCTCTCAAATTGCAAGAATAAAAAAAATCTCTCTTGGAATTGCGATTAGATTTTTCTAGATTCTTTTTGACATCAGTTGAATTCTTTGCAGTTTTAATTGAATCTCATATGATTAGTAATTCTGTTTTAGCTAATTTCATCTCACACCTCTGCCCACCCCTTCATTATCATGATAAAATTAATGCAACGCATGTAGGAGAAGAAAACTAAAACAAACAAGAATAAAAAAACTAAAATCATTGAACACTAACTGCTTCCGACAACCTTTATGAAGCTGTCATAGCAAATAATAAGTCCCAGTTCACGAAAGTTCCATCTGATTGGAAGTCGTCAACGCACTCAGAAAAAGAGATTGACCAATGAACAATAAAAGAGAAAAAGATTCCTGTTTTTAGTAGCTCATGCTAAAATGGTAAAAGCGCGATAAAAGAATAACATATCTTTTATGCTTTCGTTCTAAACAGTTTATGATTCTAAAATACTAGAAAGCAAAAACCGTTGGATCACCGATTGAGTTTGGATGGTTTGAATTAGAAAACAATGAATTTGAAAAACCATTTTAACTTTCTTAAAAAAAGATAAAATATGAAATCAGTCTTTTCTGTCTGCTCTCTGTCTGTCTGTTTGTCTGTCTGTCTGTCGGTCTGTCTGTCTCTCTCTCTCTCTCTCTCTGCTCCTCTATCCGTCTATCTCACATTTTTGTACGATTTTATATAGTACTCTCTCTCTCTCTCTCTCTCTCTCTCTCTCTCTCTCTCTCTCTCTCTCTCTCTCTCTCTCTCTCTCTCTCTCTCTCTCATGCACAATTTGTTTGTGCAGCTATGGGTTAAATAATATTACTGCTTACAATGATATTCCATTTTGTTTATAATAGACTATTCCAATTTTTCCATTCTTTCCTTTTTTATTATCTTTCACTTTTAATAATCGAAAGAGAGAAAGAGATGAAAAAGAGATTGAATCTCTTTTGGTTATAAGTTCCGTTTTAACTAATTTTATTTCACACCTCTGTCCCCCTTCATTATGTTTACCACGCGAATGAAGCACAAAAAGGAAATTTGGTTGGTCACGTTCCAAATTAAAAATTGCAGCTAGTTAGCACAATTAAAATATAAATTTTTTTCAAACATAACTCAATCCTCAAACCAAGAGATATATTCAAAATGCATCTTGTGTGATTAATGGCTTATTAAAATATATAAGAAAATGCCTTTAGAAAAATATGTTAATTAATTCAACTTGCAGCCATGTTCGTATCTATTTCCTTCCTCAAGAGGACAAACTTGTCCAAGGTCAACCTTCAATATGGGGAATACACTGCATAAATGACACGCCTATGTTTGTGCCAGTTATGTCCACAGTGTTTCGGATAATGTCGGAATTTCTTCATGTACATTTTTTCGAATTTGGAAACCTTCTAGTAAAACTTGTCAAACTCGCACACCTGAACAGAATTTTAAATTGATCTGCCAATATAACCACTGAGCTTCAAGCACATTTTCTTGAACAGGGAAATCGTTATGTCAAACTTGGCAATCTGTGGTGGAACTTTTAATTTAATCTACAAAGTGAACTAAGATCATTCCATCAGCCATGACTTGATAAAAATGTTAAGTAATGTGTAATTTTATTGTTAGTATCGTCCGGAATGAGGATTGAATCTTCAACCTCTAGAAGATTGTCTCTTAGAAATGATCATGACTTAGCACTTTATTTAATGGTGTTTAAATATGCTCTTTATAATTAATGGTTTCCATGCTGCATTAAATAACATGCAAGGTCAACTGA
Source organism: Euprymna scolopes (assembly GCF_053919585.1). Classification (NCBI taxonomy): domain Eukaryota; kingdom Metazoa; phylum Mollusca; class Cephalopoda; order Sepiida; family Sepiolidae; genus Euprymna; species Euprymna scolopes. The sequence goes on from NC_136516.1 coordinate 55,826,401, forward strand.
GAAGGCCATTACTGCCAAACATATGTGCTGATTCTTCAAGTCATCTTACTCAGCACCGTTCTTTTCTGTCTATAATTTTTACTTCGCCAAAGTAGATGTTTTACCTCTTCACTCCATCTATGGTAATAACTAAAACAAGAGTAAGTTTAAGTCCACCAAAATTCAAAATATAAAACATAATATCGCCTTTGTTTTTGTTTTAGGCAAACAGGAAGAAAATAACCAATAAAATGCAACGTTAATTAAAAATGGAAAAGTAAGAATTCATAATAAAGTCCACAATATCTTTTTTACGTTCAAGCATGAGAAAATTAGCAGAATTATTTTTTGTGAATCTGATCGTCTGTTCTTATTTACTTGTCTCCCCATGAGAGCAAAGTTAGATACAAGGTTGTTTCTTTAATTTTGGAACACCCAACTCCATACAAAGGGGTACTCTGGAATGGAACAAAAATAAAAATTGCTTCAGTCTAGAACAATTTCTTCACTGATCGAGGACAGAATACACTTAGTGTAGCATCAGACAAATACTACACTTCGTTCTTAACTAAAAGGCCAAGAACACTGATCGTTTATTGTGCATGCTCCTCTAGATAGTCACGTGGTTTTCTGAGAATCACTCAATACAAATCATCCAATCACGTGACTTGTCTCTATGTAAGAACAGGCTATTCGTTTTTTCTAAGCCAACAAGCAAGTAAACTGGATAAGAATATTAAGTATAAAAATTATTCCATTTCTATTTATTTACGTATGTGCATATGTTCTATCATTCCTAAACTAATTAACCAATCATTATGAATTTTGCACACGAGTGCTAGGTGTAAGGGTGGTTAATGTGGGCTGTATTGAGTTTAATTTAGTTTTATGCAAAAAGAGGAAATGAGGAGGTGAAAGCCGTTTATGAAAATTCAGATACATTCAATTTTTTTAAATGTTAACAATAGGTATTTTAATTTCCTTTAAGCATTTTAAACGATTTTATGGTGGCACAACCACGCATTTGAACATTCAAATATGTAGGATCTATATTGGATTTTATTCATAATCATTAGACAACAATTCAGCAAGATTTTCTGAATCTCATTATCTTCTTAAGATCTATTAAGCTTCAGCCTTAACATTTTCTATAATAAGAAATGCACATAAAAGTGGTGCAAAACTCTTCTGGGGATTAATTTTACTCATTCTGAGACAAATATTCTTCTAGTTATATGAAGAAAAAATAATGTATGTAAAAATGAGTCAATTATAAAAAAAATGTTTCATTTATGAATTTTTCAGATGAACATTGATTATACGCATTAGTTGGATTCTTCAGACTACTGTTCTCATCTCAAGATTCATTTTCACAACGTTTCAGTTGATGTAACCTCTGACTTTCTTCAGGTGTAGCTTTTCGAACTCCGGAATCTTTCTATTGAAGTCAGGAATCTGTACGAAATTTCAAAAGGGACCATTTATTTAATTCACGGGAATAGTATTTCTTGTTCTCTCAGCCATGACTAGGTTAGTAATTCAATCTTCAGAACAACTGAATTTTTCCAAATACTCTAATCACTGCAGTATGGATCCTTGCCGAAAGATTCACAAGTTCAACTAGATAGATCTGACAATGGTCAAAGGTTACATTGAGCAAAATTACACTCAGGATGAGAACAGCAGTCTGAAGGATTAAAAACATTTCATATGAAATTAGCTAAAGAATATGTCAACAAAGCCAAACACAACATCTTATTAGTATAGATATGATATGTCTGTCTGATTAAGGAATTGTGAAGAATAATGTCTTTTAAATGTTTAAAAGAAAAAAAACATCTTTCTCATCCTCCTTGGGGATTTCAGCCATTTTATGTCACTTTTATATCATCCCCATCAATCAATCAAAGCGAGACATTTTTCTTCTCAACTTTTTTAACTTGAATTTTTAATTTAAATCTTTTCTTCGTTTCAAATTTGACAAAATCTTCTTTGCCATTGTGATTGTGTTTTTTGTTTTAATTTCAAATTTGAAAGATCTAATTCTCTCCCTCATCCCCCTTCTCTCTCTCTCTTTATCCTGTTTCTCACTCTATCTCTCTCTCACTCTGCATATTTCTGTACACATATATATATATATGATAGTTACTTTATATATATATATATATATATATATATATATTGTCATCCACATGCAGGCCTTTTTCACTGTATCACAACTCATCAGTGCGGCTAGACTAGCACCTTTCCCAAGCCGAGGATTAAACCTAGAACAATCGCGTTGATAGCCGACAGTTCTACCCATCGACCAATGGAAGCGGCGCCCATAAATAACCTCAACAAATGTCTATTTCAAACAAACATTCGTCCACCACTTTTATAGTACTCAAACCGCTTGTTTATATATATATATATATATATATATATATATATATATATATATATATATATATATATATATATATATTATTTTTAAAATATAATTATCCACTGACACGTGTTTCGTTGTCTACGACTCATCAGAGTGGCTGAATCCAGCGAGATTCATAAATAATTGAATTCATTCAAGACGTATCGCAAAAAACAAATAACGTTCTGGTCATGGTTATGGCCTTTGGTGTGGTTTTAAGTGAGGGCCACATCATGCCATCTCACATCTTCAAAGTCGGTTTGAAAGTCAACACCAAAGTGTACCTGGATGTGCTGAAGAGTGTGGTGATCTCCTAGTGCAATCAGGTGGCCGCTGGTACACCCTGGGTGTGGCAGGAGGACTTGGTGTCAGCCCACAAGTCCAAAAAGACCAAGGCTTGACTTCAGAAGGAGTGCTACGATTTTGTACTCTTCTTTCACTGGGCCCTCCCTCATTCCATGACCTGAACCCACTGAACTACTTCATTTGGTCATATGTCTAGAACATCACCAACATGATCTAGCCAAAGTCAGCCAAAACCAACATCAAAGCCATCCTGATCTCTGCCGAGTATTCGCCAAGCTCCCGTCCACGCTTGTGGAAAAGGCATGCCCCCCACTTCCGGACTATATCAAAACGGTGATTGAGGCTTAAGGTGGCTACATTAAATAAATGTCAACTCTACGACATAATCAAGTGACTCGAATTGATGTTTTCAATAAAAGTTTTAAAATAAAGTTGTAGTGTTGTCCTTTTAGAGTGACAACTTTATCATTCCACCCTGTATATGCATTATATTAGGAAGATAATTTTAGGAGTACTAGGAACTGAAAAATTTTGAAAAAAGATAAGGAGAAATTGGAATCAAGAGAAAGACTGACACTATACAGTGGACGATAATGCTGGAAACAGCTGAAATCTTAAAGAAACACATTTAATGTGGAAACTTACTCCTACTCCATGCATTAACCAGTTACATGGAAACTGCAACAATAAAAAAAATAGTCGTGAAGAGTCAAGGCAGACGGAAGAATAAAGAAGAGAGAGTAACAACCAAATCTCCATTGGATGAGTGAATAGAGTACTGGGATCTTGCGGAAATCTTACCAAATCCAAAACAAGATAAATTGTCGTTGCCAGCATGAAATCAAGAAGCTGCTGTAATAATGTAAAGTCGTTTGCAATAGTTATTAAAAGAGTGGAGAGTAATGGAAATTTGTGGAGACTTGTAACTCCGACTCCAGGGAACTTTATCAGCAATCACTTATAATAACAAGTATGAGAACTCCTACTGAGTGAATAATAATAATCCTGATTTCGTTTTATTACATAACCCTGAAAAGAGATGGAATTCATTCTCAAATGGGTCTCGCTCAATCCCCACTCCAAAGCATGAGCTTCAAATATCAAGGGCTTTCCTAAGGATATTGGTGATGCCTATAATAGCGAAGGTGTGAAGGCCGCATAATACATCAGGGATTCGTAGTTTTTTCAAATGCCCTTCCAGACGACGTGATACTTCACTTAGCATACTAACTACCACTGGGATTACTTGGGTTTTAACCCTGTGCATACGTTTTAATCCATGCATACGTCTTATCTCCAAGGCCAACAGAGCATAATTGCCACACTTCTCATTCTCTTGTTCTATCACATTCTTGTCCCAGGGCACAGAAAAGTATAGAATTTTCCACCTCTTTGAGACCTTGACAATGACTATCTCTACATTGCCATTCTTACTTGTTTTCACTTCATCAGATACCCCCTGAAGCCACTTCCTATCACATTTCATCCCAAACTTCCTATAAACCCCCCAATATATCAAGTTTCACGCGGTTGTGCCTTCTGTGGTACTCTCTCTGACCCAATCCACTACACCCTGCCACAATATGCGCAACTGATTTAAAAAATTTTCCACAAGTCTAGCATTCTACAACCACTTTTTTGAACAGCCGTGTTCCTAGTGCCTGTTCTTCTACTACACAAACAAAGGCTTTAATGCTCCTAACCAGATACCCAGCTCTAAGCCTTACCAATGATCTTCCATTCACCACATCTGCTAAATCCTTTACTTTATTTCTATGTTCTTATGTATTATTTTATCAACAGAACAAGGCAAGCAATATGAAAGAAAAAATACAATGTTTAAATATCATATATTTATATGTGTATAATTTATTCCTAAACTAATTAATCGATTATTAAGTATTCTAGAACACAGTTATTAAGTGTAAAAGGAGAAAATAGGGACCACAATTAATTTAATTTAGTTTCCTGCAAAAGGAGTAAAAATCCAGAAACTTGTGTATTTTTGGAAATTTTACCAATATTTTTGACATCAAAATAGCATCAATAAATATTTTGGAAAATTAAATTTCCTTAGAGTATTTTAAAGGCATGATATGAGCCTCCCATTTGAAAACATAAATGTTTCAGATTTGCATTCCATTTGATGCATACTCATTAGATACCAAATATATATATATATATATATATATATATATATATATATATATATATATATATATATATAACAGTAATAAATTTGGCATAACACCACTTTACTACAATTTAACTAATCGTCTGAGATGTCTGAATAAAATCCTCATATTTTTTAAATATTAAAAAAAAAACAATCCAAACTCTTTGTTTAAAGCTGTATTTGGACAAGCAAAACGTATTACTTATTATGGTTGTAAAACTCTTTCTAAAAAGATATTGAGCTCTTTGTGTATGCAAGATCTTTAGCTTAAGGCTTAACCAAGCGTTGCTCGAAAATGCATTAGGCCTCTCTTTACTATTTATAGATGTCTCATCTGAGAAATATTATTGTAATGTTCCCTATTGGATTTATTATAAAATTTTGCTTGAACAAACTTATGTTTCGCTTGAGTAAAGTTCCTTGTTTTCAATTGTTGTCCAAGGTAAACAGAGCGACAGACACAATACAAATATAGTAGAGACGTTATGAAAAAAAAACCTAGTTCGTTGACAAACATCTTCAATGATTGGATGGTAATTCCATGCAATAATCGTTTTCCTAGTCTTTCCTGATTTTCTTTCTCTTTTTATTTAATCTTTTCTTCATTTTTCTTTTTCTTTTCTTTCTTTTTTCTTTTTTTCAGTCTACTCCATTTTCTTTCTCCTTCTTTTGTTTCATTTCTTCTTTCTTCACTCTTTCATCCACTTCTTTCTTCAGTCCTTTTTTCTTTTCTTTTTTTTCTTCATTCTTTCCTTCCTTATTTCGACCCTTCTTTTCCCTTTCGTTTGACATTAGCTTTAATCATTCCAGGATTATTTCCCTTGATATTTACACCCCCATCTCTATTAACCTTTCTCGCTCTCTTTATTTAATTCAACTTTTACTATCAATCTCCCACCACACTCCTCCCATTTCCTTCTCCCACTTTCTCCCTACCTCACCCTGAATTCCTTTTCGCCCAGAATTTAATTTTTATAATTTTTCTTTTTTTCATTTTAAAGTTTTGCCTTGAATAATCAGAATGCATTAAAAAAACTGATTTAATATCATTAATGGCAAAGTGCAGGTTTCCTCAGAATATTCTTCAAGACGAATGCCCACCATTTTCTTGAATTTTTAATGAAACTCTATCAACTCATGCTATATGCAAAGAATTTTATGACAACGGGGCAAGAATTAAATCCAGACTGTCAGGGAAGAATCAAAGAACCACTCACAGGCAAAATAAATATAAGCACCTCAAAGCAATTATTCTCAGGCTTAGTCTTATGTATGCAGGTTGTCGCTAATGAAAACCAAAAAAACAACAACAAAGTTTGACTGTAACAAAGTAACAAACATAACAGTGATTTATTAAAATATGTCTTCCTTTATTAGCTGTTTTTGCACATTTTCTAAGTAAAATTCTTTTGTATATTTTTAGCGACTTTGTAAGCAAACGTTTTCAATGCAAGGCTGGATAAAAAAACTGAAAACGAATGACGTATTAAAGGGTGAATACCAGCTACTTCATAGATGTGCACCAGTGGGCCAACGGCTGAAATCAAGGAGAAGCGTCCTCGTCAATGTTAAATGTCTAACAACATCTCAGGAAGAGGCAAAACTACAACTAGGACAAAAGAAGTGAAAAAACAATCATCGATTTATAGTAATCTTTATTTTTTAGTTGTTTTATAAAGTATAGTTTTTTGTACGTTTTCAACAGTTCTGTAATCAAATGACTTCGCCGAGTAAAAGAAGCCAATGTTGTATTATACAAGATCTTTCGGTTGGACAGTAGAGCAGACTGTTGAGTAACTTTTGTAGCCACATCTGATCAACTTTTAATCGCCTCATTTATCTTCTCAGGCAGTTGAGATGCTTCTAACCTAGGAAGGAGGGCCTCAAATCGGACGGGAACGATTCTCTATCTGTTTGGTCCTAGCTTTAGTCTTATCTCTTTTTGAGATATTAGACATGGACGAAGAACCTTCTTAATTTCAGACGTTTGATCACTGGTCCACATCTATGAAGGAGATGACATTCATCACTAACTTTTCCAGTATCTGCTTGTTCGTAATGTCTTAGTGGGATTGTGTTTATATTAAGAGATACAATAAAAAATAAAGAATTTATTTAAGTTTAAATCGTCCAGTGACTTTTTGGACACCTTGTACAACTATAAGTTTTTCACTGGCTTCTTGCAGATAACTTTTATGGACACCTCTCTTTAGTAGTGTATCTGTTAAAAAAAACGAGAAAGATGCATGAAGAAGTGGTTAGACAAAAAGGACATGCTGTTGAGTAATAATACTACCCTTGAGTACTGTAAGAATGGGAAATTTAAGCGTAGCTGGTATTGACAATTGTTTCTAAAACCTCTTGTATTTTTTGCAATTATCATTGTTCTCAACAAATGCATACATGCACAACATTTTTTTTTAATTTTCTTTCCTTTGAAGATTATAACGCTGGGTATGGGGCAGCCAAACCATCTGCCAACATTGCCCTGCTTTTTATTGAAACCAACCAAGAGCTCTTTTTAGTATTCTCATTGTTCCCTTAAGTGCAATGGTCTGGATTTCTTTTGTACTTGGTTCACCAGGAATATTAGTTAGATAGGACTTCAGATTCTTCTTCATAAGTCCTGTAGCACCTATAATAACTGGTATGATTGATATCTCTCTAAGATTCCAGTTTCTTTTCATATCATACATGAGACCTTGATATTTGGTCTGTTTCTCCCTTTCAGCTCTGTTCAGACCTCCATCATTAGGGACACTCACTTCAACCAAGGTTGCTACTCTTTCTGACTTATTCCATATAAATATGTCAGGTTTCACAGCAGCATTTTTAAGGTAGGTAGCTCTAGGGATTACATGGTCGTAATGTATGGTATATAAGTTATTTCCAACTGTTCTTTCAGGTTGATATTCCTAGGATTTGCTGCTGCATTCGATGTTTAATTTTTTTACAGATGGTCTAGTGGATGTACTTGCATACTCCATCATGTTTTGTTGTGTAGTAGCCATCCCCTAAAAGAACCTTGCAACTTGATACTAGATGACTCACACTTTCCAATCCGGTGCGGCAGAACCTACATTTGTTGTCATTAGTGAGACCTGCCATCTTCTTGAATGCATTGGTCATCAATTCCTCGTCTTGGCAGCCATTATAACCCTTTCCTGATCGTGATGGACGGATCCCCTTTTGAACCAGACTAAGGAACCTTCTTTGTCTATGTATTCCTGAGAGAGTTCCCCCAGAGTATACTTTGCATGCTGATGTTGGCCCCACCCTTTAAAGTTCCTCTTTTGAAAGGTCTCGATATATTTTTGCCGACTCTTTCTTGCTATTTCTGTGGCAGGCTTGTTTAGTGTTTCAGCCTCAGCTGTAAGACAGCCTTGATCAAAATGCTTGGCCAGCAGAGTGTGTGCGTTTATGTATGGCTATAACTCTTCACCACGCAGTGTTTATGTATAACACAAACTGTTTCGTTATATAGTATCTACTTGTGTATAACGCTAACTATTGAATGTGTGTGAGTTTGAATAATTTTATGACAATAAGTACTACCTGTGTGTAGATGTATCAGCAAACATGTGCATGACAATAACCTTTAGTTATCTCTTATCATTTAGTGATATTTCATGCTTTCGAAAATGGATGGGAAATATTTTTCTGAACGTCGATTCATTGCAAAAGGAAATTGCGATGCCAGTCGTGTCGGTTCTTGCTGGAGAGAGAGAGAGAGAGAGAGAGAGAGAGAGAGAGAGAGAGAGAGCGATTAATAGCGATTTTGATATGACCTGTCTAAACCGCCTCATTGTCCGACACAAGAGGGGTGCACATTTATAGACAATTCAATTTTGATCTATGCCTTTTGCTTGATTGGCAGGATTTCCTTCTTATGTTAAGCCAAAAAATATCACTACCAGCTATCTCTTTATGTGGCTATGTGCATACGTATATGATAATAAATCTTATATATATATATATATATATATATATATATATATATATATATATATATATATATATATATACTAGCAGTTCAATCACGCTTTGCTCGGGCCCTATGTACTGCTCATAACTTTATATGCATATATATATATATATATATATATATATATATATATATATATATATATATTAAAAAGTTTGACTCATGTCGAGGTAACCTACATCTAAAATTTCAAGTGTTTAGACCCACTATTGGTGGAAGAGTTTGGTATAGTCCGCAAAGGTCAAGCTTTCAACTTTGACCTCTTGGCAGCCAAATTTTCATCCCAAAACTGATGAAAAGCTTGCTGCATGTCTGAACATCCTTTATGTAAAATTCCAATGTTTAAACCCAAAATTGGCTGAATAATTTGCTAGACACCGCAAAGGTCAAATCTTTTGAACTTTGACCTCTTGGCAGGCAAATTTTCGGCCAAAAACCGATAACAAATCTTGCCCTATGTCTGAATACACTTTCTGTAAAATTTAAAATGTTTAGACCAAAAATTGGTTGAGTAAATTGGTAGAGACTGCAGAGGTCAAACCTTTAAAAAATTCACCCTAATTTTGACCCCTTAACATTCATTAATTTGGGCTCAAATCAATTAACAGGAAATAATAATCGAGTAAAATCTTCGTTTGGATAAATAACGCGTATAGACATATATCGTCAAGTTTGAATGGAAACTATTCATTTCAACTTGCCGACATACTTTTTATTTCTTTGTGTGCATGTATAAATTCAATTCATTTCTTCAATTCATCCTAAAGCAACAAAACTGAAGCTGCCTGCTAAGCCACTATATATACAAATGCAGACAAATGTGGCCATATTTTATTGGTTCGAAAATATAGTTTTTTTTACCAATTGTCATAAACTTTTAACCAAAAAATACTATTATAATCTTTCAAAAGCCTGCAAATTTTCATGTAGTTTTGTCCCATAGAATCAAAGATACGGGCATTTCAATATTCAATTTCGCTACCAGTATATATATATATATATATATATATATATATATATATATATATATATATATATATATATATATACCACCTTTTAAGCAATTATATAAGTTCCAATTCTCAGTGACTATTGATCAGAATTTAACAAATGAAAGCTTGTTGAGAAAGGTAAACACCTGAATTGAGTAGTGGGCTATGTGCCATTTGCCTTACGGTGGCACATTAAGGGGATAATCCATCATCCAGAGTCTATTTTCTGGGACTATTTTACAGACATAAAATGTTTCAATCTTAGTCATGTGTTTCCCTAGATTTCCATATGAATTACAAAATATCTGATAGTTCCCCCAGGCCTCTAACCTTGATGGCGGGGAAACTAAAACTTACTGTCATAGTTTCAAATGATCTCAAATAACAGCAAAGGAAGACTTGATTCCAAATATTTCTTATATGTTATGGCTCCACTCTTTTGGAAATAGTCTACGATTATAAATATCTCCAGCATCAAATAATTCTTATACATTGTGAAATTTACTTCATATATGAAAAAAAAGAGGGGATATATAATATATGAGAAATATTTAGAATCGAATCTCCATTTGTTGTTATTTCAAATCATTTGAAACTATAGCAGCAAGTTTTAGTTTCCTCTCCATCAAGGCCAGAAGTTTTGGGGAAATATATATGAGTATATCTATACTTGTAGCCAAATTGAATGTTGAAATGCTCATATCTTTCGTTCTATGGGATGAAACTGCATGAAAATTCGCAGGCTTTTAGAAGATTATAATACTATCCTATGGTTAAAATATTATCACAATGGCTAAAAAAAAAACCTATACTTTCAAACCAATAAAATATGGCCAAATTAGCTTACATTTGTATATATATAGTGTCCTGGGAAGCTAGCTTCAGTTTTGCTGCTTTGGGATGAATTTTGCTTGGGGTTTTTGTTCAGGTCACTAATATATATTTAGCCAGTGAAAGAATTCGTAATGCTGCAATCTAAATAGCATTATTTTTCAAACTTCAATTAGAAATAATAAAAAAATAACGCGATCAGAAGTGCATGTCAGATTCGTTGTTTAACTTTTCTTTGTTGTAAAAGAAATATTGTAAATAAATTTATACTCATCTTTTTGCATTTTACAAATCACAATTATTCGTATTAAAGCACTTTGCATATTTTTAAATCTTTTTTCTCATCCTCCCACTCCATCAGCTTTCTTTTCCTATTTGTCTTTCTTCTCTCATTATCTTTCATCTTTTTATGATTACAAAAAGATACATTCGTATTAATAATTTTTTTGTCTGAAAACGTAATTGAAATCAGGTTATCTCTGAAATAATTATTAAATAATATAATAACAACCGCAATTGGGACTAAATTTTCCAAAAAAAAAATAACTGCGAATTAATAGAGCTATTATTGAGTATCTAAAATGCATTGTGAATAATCAAAATCATTGTCATTCCTATCATTTTATCTGTGTCAATTGGATGAAAACACAAAAATAACTATTTTGATAACAATCTGCCACAAATTTGATTTGAAAGCGTTTGCCCTTAATTGATTCTAATCATATTCATTGAAATTAAATTAATAAAACTTCACATGCAATAGGAAAATAAAATTATCGTACATATATTAAGAAATAAAAATATGCAAAATATAACATTTTAAAACGAAAACGAATAATAATAATAATAATAATAATAATAATAATAATTCTGATTTCGTTTACCAACGTCTCCCTGAGAAGAGATGAGATTCATTCTCAGATTATTTCCTTTAATCCCGGCTCCAAACCAGGAGCTTCCTTAGGATATTGGTGATTACTACAATAGCAGAGATCTGATTCGTAGTTTTTTCAAATGTCCTTCCAGACGACTTGATACTACTCCTAGCATACAAACTACGACTGGGAATATTTGTGTTTTAACCCAGTGTAATAATAATAATAATAATAATAATAATAATAATAATAATAATAATAATAATAATAATAATCTGTTAATGAGTGGAAAGAGGACTGCAACTTTGCAGAGGCTTATTGCCACTAAAATTTCAGTGAATACCAAGAAATCAATGGTAAACAGCTGTTATGATAACGCAAATAAATTTGCAAATGTTATCTAAAAAGTTGGAGGGTACTGGAAATCTGAGGAGACTGGTTGTCACTCAGACTCCAGGGAACACCAACGGTTGTTCTGAAAGATAAATCTTTGCAGATGACCCATGTGAAAGTTCCTAGTGAATAATAATAGTAATAATCAACGAAAAGAAATACGTTGAACTTGCCAGAGAGCTGAAAATATTATGAAACAATGAAAATCAATATAACATCAATAATTGTAGGAGTGCTAAGAACAGTCTCAAGGGACTTGGGAAAAGGACAAGAAGAAATAAGAATCAAGTAAAAGACTGAGACTATACAACAGATGGTAATGCTGAAAACAGCTGAAATCTTCAGGAAAATCTTTGAATGCGGAAATCAACACACATGAGCTATAAATGCTAATCGTCTATATAGAAACTGAAACAGAAGTTTAAAAAAAGTATAGAGGAAAACCTCATGGAACCAAGAAAATTGACACTGTAAAATTGTAAGCTTACTATGCCCTCAAAATGATAGTGTTGGCATCGACTGGTACCTACCAAATAGGTGTGAAGGGTCAAGGAGGATGGAAAGACCTAGGCATGAAAACACTAACCAAACCACTTGATGAGTACAAAGAGGACTGGGACCATGGGATGCTTATTTCCATCTAAATTCCAGTAAAAATAATTAGCAGTTGACAGCAAGTAGTCACTGGTAAATGGATGTTGTGATAAAGCAATTTAATTTGGAAAGGTTAACAAAAAAGCTAGCGATTACTGGAAAGCTGGGGAGACTTGTTATCATCCAAGTCCCAGGGAACACCACCGATTGTTGTAAGTGAGTAATCTTTGAGGATGGTCTGTTATAACATCTAGTGAGTACAAATTATAATAACAACAACAATGAAATAATAATAATGATAATAATAATAACCATAATAATAATTATAATAATAATTAATGAAAATGAATTAACTGAAGACGAAAATATCAGGAAACTAATGACCGAGGTAAAAACAAAGCTCCCATCCTTAAGAAATCAATCTACATCAATGATCTCCCGAAACACATACTTAAATCATTCATTGACATCTATACTGATGACACGACCATCTATGGCAACACATCAAAGGTCATGATTGACAAAGTTCTCTCTGATTCTCTCTCCTCTGATCTTGAGCATGTGGTGCAGTGGGGAAGAGGTGGCTGGTTACTTTTAATGCATCTAAAACCAAGCTCCTTTCTTTATATCATCAACGCTCTGATCCCCGTCTGGCATCAATTGAATGGATGGCTCTTGTCTTGGGGAGGCTCCATGTTTTGACAAGCTTCTGGGTTTGACATTTATTCCTGATCTGAAATGGAACATGTACCACGTCTGTTACCAAGGTCGCTGGGAAAATGGTGGGATTCTTCTACCGCTACAGAAGATATCTCACTACTGATGTAATTCTCTATCTGTATAAAAGCCAAGTACGTCCAAGGATGGAGTACTGCTGCCACATCTGGGCAGGAGCTGCTAAAAATAGCCTATCTTGCCTTGACAGAGTACAAAATAGACTTCGTGGCTTAGTGGGGGATGGCCTTTTCTCTTCCCTGCAACCTCTCTTTGACAGAAGAGACGTTTTTTTATCGTTACTTCCATGGTAAGTGCTCATCTAATCTCCAATCTCTGGTCCCTCCTCGCCAATATTTCATGATAAACACCCGTCAAGCTGAAACCACTGTCAATAATTTCCCCCACTCGTTATATGTGCCTATTATTACAAACCTAAACAATTTAATCTATGCAGGAGTCAAGACTGTAAGTATAAACAAAATAAAATGCCGGCAACTAACGATAAAAAAAAAAAAAATGCCGGAAATTATTCTCTAGAGTAGATAAACTTAGGACTTTATTTAAGTAGTATACTTAATATATACTATTACTGCAAGCTTGCCTGTATTGAAAATATTTTCTTCTAGTTTTCGAATCCTACCTTATATAGTTAGCCTTATGTTCAAGTACATTCGAAATATAATACAGCGCAAAGAAAGTCACTCATGAAAACGGACTTCCTAAATTAAAACCTTGAAAAATTATTTAAACTCTAATGTAAATTAATATTAAGCAGTCTTTACAAATTGATAATAGTTAATTATTGGATTTTAATTAATTATAAGATGAAACTTTTATGATTCAAACTAGATAGATAACGACGAACTTCCACCCATTAATATGGGAGGGGAGATTATCACCAAAATGCCATGAATTATTAAGTTCGCACCGGACTTACTACTTAGATATAAGTCACTTGTACCCATTCCCCTTTCTCCCCCCCCCACTTTCTTTTTTTTTTTTTTTTTTTTTTTTTTAAATGGAGAGTAGATAATACAGTGGATGTGTTATCGGCAGCTCCAGTAACTCTCGCTTCTCCTATTTTGTCATTCAGTCCTCATTCAATAAGTGATGTTTCTGACAAAGGGTGAAGAAAAAGCTGCTTAAAGGTCGGTACTACTTGGTGACCAGTAGTCTGAGATGTCGGATATTTTTCTGTCTTTGTCTGTCCTTGTTGCCATGTCACTAGTAAGGGTGCTGGAGGTAAACGTTTTGTCTGGCCTGATGTTATCCGCCTGATAGTCAGGGACCCGAACCTTGGATTAACCACTAAGGAGGCTGTCCTATCAGCAGGCGCAAAATACTGGGACTGCTGTATTGCCATTTGGTGAGTGGATCTGGACCATGCAGTAGTCTCTGGTGGGGCCTCTCGATGCCATACTAGTGGGTAATTGTTACGGCTTTACCTTTCTGTGTGCTACAAATAAAAAAAAAAAATCTTCCTGTCTTTTTCTCTCTTACTTTCCCTCTCTGTACTGCTCTAACCAAGTATGCCGACCTATTCCACAAATCCCCAAACCTCAACATGAAATATATCCAGAATAAAAACTCGATTAAACCTAGAACCCCATCTTCCAGCGTAGACCCCTACTACCAGATCTCCTTCTCCAATATCAGGGGTCTACGTTCCAACCTTCCAGAGGTTGAAACCCAATTACAGGAGACGAAACCGGACATATTATTTCTATGTGAAACTGGAATAGGGCCGACCACTTCCCTAGATGAGTTCATAATGCATGGATACTCCAATTTAACAGCTAAATCTGACTCCCAAGATCGCCATGGGCATGGAATATGTGCCTACATTAAGGATGGCTTCCCATGTGGCAGGGATATCTCTAGAGAAGATCCTAATTTACCCTATATGTGCTTCAGGGTTGCACTTGCTAACACCACTGCATTTATATTTGCCCTCTATAGGCCCCACAACAGCGGAGTTACTATCTTTAAGAGCATATCTGAGAAAATAGACCACATACTGTCTTCACATCCCTCGGCTAACATCCACATCTGTGGTGACTTCAACGTCCATAACGTGGAATGGCTGACCCATTCAAATAAGACAGATGATGAGGGGAGATTTTGTCATGATTTTGCCATTGCTTATGACCTCACTCAGATTGTTCGCGAACCCACCCGTGTGCCCGATACACCCAATCAATATGCAAGCCTCTTAGACCTTTTTCTTTCAACTTCCCCTGAGCTATGTTCATGTACCGTTCATTCTCCTTTAGGATCCTCCGACCACTCCATCGTATCAGTTAAGATAAAAACAACATGTAAGAAGCCATCAGACGTACCCCTCCACCGTACTGTATACCGATACTCTATGGCTGACTGGGATAGCTTCCGTACATTCATATCTGATTTACCTCTGCACTCCATGTTTAAAAAGGAAGTGTCCTCTATAGTATCAGATCTGACCGAATGGTTAATTGTAGGCATAGACCAATTCATACCATCAAAAAAATTCCAACAAAAATCTAACAGCCAGCCATGGTTCTCCCCAGAATGTGCTGCTGCTATCGCGCACAGAAATCACTTTTTCCATAACTACCAACGTAATAGATGCACTGAGACTAAAGCTGCTTTCAGGACTGCCAGCAACCATTGTAAAAGAGTAATAAAAAATGCAAGAGAGCTATATGCCCAGTCTGTTAAATCCAAGGTAGCTGATCAACGGCTTGGTTCCCACCAGTTTTGGCAAATAACAAATAGGATCCTGAACAGAAGTGTGCGTTCTATCCCAACCATTATCAATGGACCAGAGGTTATATCGTCAGCGTCAGACAAGGCCAAACTATTTGCAAAGAACTTTGCAGCTAATTCTACCCTATGCGACGAAGGCCATCAACTCCCCATATTTCCTCCTATAACACAGAACAAGCTAGGTAATATACAAATATCCGTGCATGAGGTCGCCAAGCTAATAAAAAACCTAGATTCCAGTAAAGCAACTGGCCCTGATGGCATCCCAATTATAGTGTTAAAAAAGCTTCAACCAGAACTTGCTCCCATACTTACGAAACTATTTAAGCGCTGCCTTAAGGAGAAGTGCTTTCCGACCCCCTGGAAGACCTCATCAGTTTGCCCTGTATTTAAGAATTCAGGTGATAAGTCATCTCCCTCTCAATACAGACCAATAAGTCTTCTTTGTGTTATGAGTAAGTTACTGGAATCAATATTAAATAGAGAAATAGTCAACCACCTCAGCAGGAATAACCTTCTTAGTGACACACAATATGGTTTCCGCTCTGCAAGATCTACCGCAGATGTGCTGACGGTTATATCCCACAGGATTAGTGAATCTCTTGACAAAGGCTTCCTTTCTAGGGCAATTGCTCTTGACATATCAAAGGCCTTTGACAAAGTATGGCACAAGGGTCTACTTCACAAGATTTCCAGCTACGGTATAACTGGAAATGTTTTCTCAATCATTAAATCATTTCTCTCCGATAGGCTCATAAGAGTAGTGGTAGATGGACAAAAATCGGAGGCCTGCAATATAAATGCTGGAGTCCCTCAGGGGTCAATCCTGGGCCCAACTCTCTTCCTGATCTACATCAATGACCTCCCTAAACACATACTTAAATCATTCGTTGACATCTATGCTGATGACACGACCATCTACGGCAACACATCAAAGGCTGTAAATGACGAAGTTCTCTCGGATTCTCTCTCCTCTGATCTCGAGCGCTTGGTTCAGTGGGGGAAGATGTGGCTAGTTACCTTTAATGCATCTAAAACCAAACTCCTATCCTTACATCATCAACGCTCTGATCCCCAGCTGGCATCAATTGTGATGGATGGCTCTCGTCTGGGTGAGGCCCCGTGTTTTGACAAGCTTCTGGGTTTGAACTTTACTCCTGATCTGAAATGGAACACGTACATCAAGTCTGTTGCCAAGGTCGCAGGAAAGATGGTGGGATCCTTCTACCGCTCCAGAAGATATCTCACTACTGATGCAATGCTCTATCTATATAAAAGCCAAGTACGGCCAAGGATGGAATACTGTTGCCATATCTGGGCAGGAGCTGCCAAAAACAGCCTATCATGCCTTGACAGAGTACAAAATAGACTTCGTGGTTTAGTGGGGGATGCCCTTTTCTCTACCCTGCAACCCCTCTCCCACAGAAGAGACGTTGCGAGCCTATCCTTGTTTTATCGTTATTTTCATGGCAGGTGCTCGTCTGAACTCCAATCCCTGGTCCCCCCTCGCCAAACTTTCACGAAAAACACCCGTCTAGCTGAATCCACTGTGAAAAATTTCCCCCACTCTATATCTGTGCCTAAATCAAAACGCGGATTTCATGAGCAAAGCTTCTTTCTTAGAACTGCACGCCTGTGGAACTCTGTTCCGTCTGCCTGCTTCCCTCCGGACTACAACTTGGATGTCTTCAAGTCTAATGTTAACAAATTCCTAATGAACCGCCCCCCCTAATTAAACACTTCATAAAATTTCCTCACTAACGTGATGTACTTGCAATAACCCTTATCCCTGAGTGGCTTCCGGGCCTTGATAAGTGGTGATCACTGTGTAAAAAAAAAAAAAAAAAAAAGGTTTAAAGAAAAAAAGATTGATAAAAAATAAAGAACCAACAAAACCTGGATGGAAATTGAGGCTAGAAGCCCAGATCAACAAACTAAAGAAAGAAGTCAAAGCGATAAACAACATAAAAACAACTAGAAGAGGATAGAAAAGCAGAAATGTGACCAGCGAGGAGAGGCTCAACAAGAAACAGGAAGAAATAAAGGAAAAAATAACAGTAAAAGAAGCGAGATTAAGACAATACCAATACAAATCTGAACAGTGCAAGATTTGAAAATAACAAAAGCCAATTCTACTAAACGGTAAATGGAAGAAAAACAAAAACAGAACCACTGGACCCGATGGAAACGAAACTCTACTGGAGCCGAATGTGGGAAGAATGAAAGGATCGTAACAGAAAAGCAGAATGGTTGAAAGAAATGAAAGAAGAGTTACAGTAAATCGAAGAAGGAACAGAGAATGAAATCAGCAAGGAAACCCTTAAGACAACTCTACGAAAAATGGCTAACTGGAGAGCACAAATCATGACGGAATACATGTCTATTGATTTAAGAAATTCACAATACTATGTGAAAGGCTAGTTCAGCAAGTGAAAAAATGCATCCATGAAGCACAAGTACCAGAATGGATGATCAAAAGTAGAAAAACACTGATGCAAAAAGACACAGAAAAAGGAAACATTCCCAGCAACTACAGACCTATTACCTGTCTACCTACATGTAAAATACTTACTGCACAACTGTAATAATTGTTCAAATGGATGTTGTTGTAAAGCAATTTAATTTTGAAAGGTTATCAAAAAAGCTATCGAGTACTGGAAAGCTGGGGAGACTTGTTATCATCCAAGCCTAAGGGAACACCACCGATTGTTGTAAGTGAGTAATCTTTGATGATGGTCTGTTATAACTTCTAGTGAGTATAAATTATAGTAATAACAATAATAAAATAATAATAATGATGATGATAATAATAATAATCATAATAATAATTAATGAAAATGAATTAGCTGAAGTAGAAAACATCAGGAAACTTATGAACGAGGAAAAACAAAGCTCCCATTCTTAAGAAACCAATCTACGTCAACAGCAATAATAATAATAATAATAATAATAATAATAATAATAATAATAATAATAATAATAGACATGACCAAGTGGGAAGGGTAGTACACTGGGAATTATGCAAACAACTGCACCTCGAATGCACAGACAAGTGGTACAAACATAAGCCGGCAACAGTACTTGGAAACGAGAATCACAAAGTCGTATGGGACATAGACATACAAACTGATAAACCCATCCAAGCGAGAAGACCGGATGTAATAATTAACAAGAAAGAAAAATCCTGTCAAATCGTAGACTTTGCTGTTCCAACTGACCACAGGGTGAATATCATAGAAAAGGAGAAACGGAGCAAATATACAGAGCTAGCCAGAGAGCTGAAAGGGATATGGATGATGAAGAAAATCAAAATAATACCTATAATAGTAGGAGCACTAGGAACAATCCCGAAAAACTTTGAAAAAAGAATGAGAGAAATTGGACCTCAGCCGAATAAGTGCAAAGAGAACTGGGACCTTTGGGAGGCTTATTGCCACTCAAATCCCAGCAAAGACCAATAGCTGCTGCCAACGAGAAATCAATGACAGGCAGCTGTTGAGATGATGCAAATTTATTTGTAAATGGTATTGAAAGAGGAGGAGAGTACTGGAAACTTGGGGACACTTGTTGTCACTCAGCTTCCAGTGAACACCATAGGCTCTCTGAAGACCTGTGTGAAAGCTCCTTGTGAGCCAATAATAATAATAATAATAATAATAATAATAATAATAATAATAATAATAAAGAAGAACCGATGCATCTTGATCAAAAGACCATGAACTGTATGGTCATGCACATTGTACTACACCCAAAAGATGATGCCGACCGATTCTATGTGAAGAGGAAAGATAAAGGAAGAGGACTGGTTTATATTGAAGACTCAATGAATGAGACGAAAAAATAATTAGAAAAATAAATAATACAGAACACAGAAAAGATAATAAATGCGGCAAGAGACACAGAAAAAATGAACAATACAGGAAACATAAAGAGAAGAGATAAAACGAGAAACGAAAAATGGAAAGAATAACGGCTACAAGGATGAGGCATAAGGATAACCAAAGATGAGAATGACGAAAACTCTTGAAAACACACGAAAACAGTAAATGCAGCAAACTAGCCTCTAACAAATATAAGAACAGACACGATCAAGTGAGGAAGGCAGTACTCATGCAAACAACTGCATTTTGTACACTAAGATAAATGGTACAAGCACACACTGGCAGCAGTACTTGAAAACGAAAATCATAAAATCCTATGTGACATGGACGTACAAACAGATAAACCTATCCAGGAAAGAGAATCTATTGTAGATATGTTTGTTTAACAGTATATATATATATATATATATATATATATATATATATATATATATATATATATATATATATATATATATATATATATATATGCTGAAGCTGTGTTTAGTAGTCTATGAAAGTCTCCTGTTCGTCAATCGAGGAACGCTTTGACTAAGGAATGGAATTTAAGGATGTACCCATGTGCGCTAGATAGGGGCAAAAGATACCGGAACAAAAGGAGAGATAAGCGCTGGAATTCTCTGATTGACTAAAATAAACTACTGATTAAAAATGTTGTCCAATCAAAAGTTAATACGTAATAACCACGTTCATGGCCGCTGCTATGTTCAACAACGCATATAAGAATATAAATTCTAACAAATAAAACTCCAACATGCCACCTTAAGAGCCCTTTTTGCTGCTTTATAGCTAAACCTTCTTTTTTCATAGACAGATGATAAAGAGGAAATAAGAGGGAAAAGAATTACAGAAAAAAATTATAAATAATCAAATAATAAAACTAATAAATATTTATGATTTGAAGCCCTTATGGAAATCGTGAAATGATCTAAGTTATTAAAAATGTAAAAAAGATCATTAAATAATGCGATAACAACCGCAATCCGAATTCAATAAATAATAATGGCGATTGATAGGGCCGCGTTTATTGACAACATTGAAAACGTTGTCAATAATCAAACTGATTTGTCATCTCATTTGATCTCAATTCAATAATGACACCAATAATAACAATAACGATTTGGATAATAATCTGCCATAAATTTGATTTCCAAGTGTCTTCGTCGCCATCAATGGAATCTAATCATATCGGATAAAATATCATAAAAATACATGTGCAAAAAGGAAAAATAAAAAGCCATTACAAATATTGTCAAATGAAATAAAAACATGCCGCAAAATTTTAAATGGCGTCAAAATTCCAAAACAAAAATTATTATTATTATTATTATTATTATTATTATTATTATTATTAATAATAATAATAATAATAATAATAATAATAATAATAATAATAATAATAATAAGAGACAAAAATAAAAGGTTTAAAAAAGAAAGAGTCATAAGTGCTGCGCATTTTTGAAAACTATTTTGATAAAACATTTAAGAGCCTTCTCTTTCTCTTTCTATCTGTTCTGGGTAATTTAATTGCTCCAGTAGAAATAAAATAAATGAAAACACCCTTAATAATGGCGGGGCGGAAAGGAAAAAGGAAATTCATAAAAATTTGTGAGCAGGAGAAATTGTTTTTAAGAGGGGAGAGAGTACTGCGATAAACAGTTAATTATGAAGTTATTCAAAAATGTGTAATTTTTACATTTTTTTAAAACGCTGTAAAATTATAGAGTGAATTACTTTAGGGTTATTTGCGGTATAATAGACAAGAAAGAGGAGGCAGGGCGGCTTGGAGTCGAGCTGAAAGCAGATCATCTTCACCACTTTATTAATAATTGCTTCTTCATCTTTTTGATCTTAATGTTTCTTTATATTTTCTTTATTTCGTATTTGACAAAGTTCAGATATCATTATGCTCATGTGTTATACAACTAGCAGGAACACCCTGTGTTGGCCGGGAATGAATGAGTATTCATTCATTTTTCTTTTACGTCATTAATTGAATCTTATCTTATATCGGATGAAATAAATGTCAAAAAATTCATTGGGAGAAGGAAAAAATAAAATTATTATCGCACCAGGAGCTTAAGTGTAAATTGGATGAAAGTGTAGAATAAATTGGATTTGAACTTGGCACGCCCGGTTTGCGATTCATGTTGTTAAACAGTTAGAAACCATCACCTATTTGGGGGGGATAAATAAATCTACCCCCCCCCCCCTCATAACTGCTCATAACCCCAAACTTCATATTTTTTCTATACTTTTAAAATTTTAAAGTAGCCCTTTATTTGTATTCATAAATTGGTCAGTGTGGTTGTGGACATTTAAAGTTGTATGGATTGGTCAAAAGGTCACTCTTGCTTTAGAGGTCATGCGACCCAGCCTATAAAAACCTGATCGCTTGATTTCAATTCGGCTTTCTTTCTACCCTTCAAATATCCAACAACTATTAACTATACACTTTGTAGCATAAAAGATAAGTTCTGCAAGTATAGGTGTTTCCAAACCTTCATCCTGTATACATTACTTTATTAGTTGCCAAATAAAAATGTTTATTTCATAGATATAGTTGTTTCTCCATTTTAACATTCTGTGCGTACAGTTTAATATAATTACCATTTTTTTCTTGCAGAAGAACTGAACTTTCTTTCGAAAAAGGAATCAACATATTAATGTACGCCTACTCACAACCACGAACCCCACATGAATTTTATTTTATTTTTTCTATTATTTTCAAGATTCAAATTATAAATTACAATAACGTGAGGAAAAACGTTGTTTTTGCTATGATTGTCTAGTGCAAACGAGATCATTGTAGAAAACTGAAGAGCAACATTCGATTCTTCATAAAATTTTACTTAAGAAAAGTTATATTTTGGAATTTTGGGGAGTAGAATTGATAATTTGTATCATCTAGATTATTCAGATTAAATTCTCACCTTGGATGTAAATCTTACAACGTTTCAGCCGAGGTAATGCCCAACCTTCTTCAGGTGCTTCTTGTCGAACTTTGAAATCTTTATGTTGAATTAGGTAATTTACAGAGAATTTGGAACGGTAGTCTCCACTAATCCATGAAAGTAACTTGTTCTCGTTCTATCAGCCATGACCGAATAGTAAGTAATTCGTAATTGTAGTGTTAGTATCACCCATACTGAGGATGTAACCTTACACAACGATATGTGGCATAACGGATATAACTGCTAAGTAATAATCAGTTCTTGGTGACAGTCTTCTGGATGTTGAAAGTAAATTACTTGGTGTAGGCAACACTTATCATACAATTACATATTGCTTAAAGATTCTACCGGGTCATGTTTGGTCGAACAAGAATAAGCTGCCTCCATTGATTAAATAAAGGGTTTCATTAAAAATTGTGCACAAATGTCCGAGTTCGACACATAGATTTCTGGGTTTGAAAATATACGCCTGGAGAAGGTCTGGGGTTACATGTTCTGAAATGCTGTAAGAATAACATCCAAGAAGAGAAAAAGAATCTCAATAATCAAAAGAAAGAAGAAAGAAAAAAAGAAAATTACAAAGAAAAGTCAGGTTTCATCTTATAAAAAGAACTTTGCTTTCATTGGACAAAACGACAAAGAATACATTAATGCAGACTCTAAAACATTTTGAATAAAACACCGATTTGTTGACAAAACTTCAAAATTTCTCATGTATTTTATCAGAGCCAATACTTTTATTAATATTTAACTCTTGTATCTTATGGTCGGCGATAAAAAATAAAAGTGATAGAATCCGGGCTACAATGCATCAGGTGGAGAAAATTGTGGTTGCACAAGAATGTTTTAACTGGTACAACCGCGTTACATGTCGGCAGTCATCCGAGATGCTTTAAAATGTATCCAACTTTGATGTCGATGGCCTAAGGTCGTGTGGTAGGCCTCTTAAGACATGATGGGAATTAGTTGATGGCCTGATTCTAACAAGTGGTACAAGACAAAAGAATTTGAAACCCATTCACAAAACATCCAATATCAGCGTGAGACACGAAGATGAAAATTGAAATTAATAACAACAATAATCATCTTACATCTTTAACTGCCATTATTAATTTATTCATACGATTTGCCCTCTACACAGAAGATTTATCAGACAAGTGTTCAATCTATGAACAGATTGCCAAAGCTTCAACTATTTAAACTGATGAATCTGTAATAGACCTGCTTCATTATTCTTCAATGTACACGTTTTTAATAATTTCCTAAACAATGGCGGTATTTTCACAAAGTAAAAAAATAAAAAAATAAAAACAAAATACATACATATTTTATATCATATGTCATTTTACCACAATATATATATATACATACACACATATATATAATTAAATAAGTTTAAATGTATTGAACTAAAAATTAATGTTTTTTCAAAAGTGCTTAATATATAGGTGTGGCTTTATAAGTAAGATTATATAAACGTCAGAAAAGACCTTATGTTTTGGCATCTCTCGTCAAGGCATCAATAATGGCTAATATAATTAAAAATGGCTAATGTAATTTGTAAAGATAGAAAAAAAAGCTTTTGACATCGCTGACATTCGGCAATTTGACACCAATTTAAACATATTATTTATTGTCTAGACATGTTATTCTCACCCTCCGACTAATATTCAGCATTCAATATAAAGTCTGTTTTGCATGTTAAACGTTTGTTTTGCATGCTAAACCTTTGTTTTGCATGTTAAACGTTTGTTTTGCATGCTAAATGTTTATTTTGCATGTTAAACGTTTGTTTTGCATGCTAAACGCTTGTTTTGCATGTTAAACGTTTGTTTTGCATGTTAAACGTTGTTTTGCATCCTAAACGTTTATTTTGCATGTTAAACGTTTGTTTTGCATGTTAAACGTTTGTTTTGCATGCTAACCGTTTTTTTTTGCATGCTAAACGTTTGTTTTGCATGTTAAACATTTGTTTTGCATGTTAAATGTTTATTTTGCATGCTAAACGTTTATTTTTCATGCTGGCATGTGTTGAACGACATTTGGAAATTGCCTTCCAATTATTTAACTCTGTTTCACTCGAGCAATTTTTATCACTTCGTGCAATGTTTTTCTTGCACTTCACAAATGAAGTAAACGTTCTGTGTTCTACATCTACTAATCTCCAAAAATCAATTCTTTCAATATAGCCATAGCATCAAAGTCTCCTCTTCTTTGGACAACATATAGAGGCCATCTCAAGTTATTGTAAAGGATTCATCAGAGTTGTATTTGGAGCATATTTAATATAAACTGGAAGACTCTAACGCCTGACACTGTATTTCTTGAACGATCAAATAGTGCTAGTATAGAAATGAAAAGCATTCAAAATTAAATGCGCTGGACTGTACACTTGATTAGAATGGAGGACAAAAAACTTCCTAAACAACTGTTTTATGGTGAGATAGATAGGGTAAAGGCTACAATATAAACCAAAAAAAGGTTTAAGGATTCTCTGAAAAATAAATAACAAATTGGAAATACTTGAGATGGAAATACATCACTGGGAAGCCCAAGTGAAAGATCGATAACTGTGGAGAAATACCAGCATAGAAAGTTATAAGATTTTTTAAGGGTGGTGTGTAAATCTTGTTGTCTTAAAACACGTTTTAAGAACGCAGGACAAAACTATAATGTAAGAGAAATTACAACATGAACTGAAGTGCACTGAATGTGGCAGACACTCAATGACAGGAATGACAGACATATGAGGTGGCTATTACAGCAAATTTTGTGATCTAATCTGCAAATCTAAAACTGGCCTGACACGACATTCGAGGATTCATAATATTTTCATACGAGCAACTTTACAAGAAACAAAGTTTTTATGTAACATACGTGTGTTTTAATATAAGACTAAAGCTGGATTAAAAGGTCACCTACGTGCACACAGACGCACAACACTTAACTGAAGAGATGGCAAACTTCTGTCAAGAAGAAGCAATCTTCATATATATATATATATATGTAAAAGATATTTAGAAGGCTGTCACAATGCGACGAATGAATTATAGTCGCTGTTGGTAAGAGGAGACGAGAACAAGTGGCGATTTACAAATCAATAAGTACATATATATATATATTTTATTATTTTTTTTTTATATATATATATTTATTCAGTTGTATGGTAAAATGTCTTACTTGTATTCATGCGACGTATTCCAATATTAATTTCGGAAAATTTTTCCCTTTTCAAATGGTGTGCGTAACAGGTCGATTCAAAGCATCCTGTCCAGCATGCGTTGAATCGACCTGTTACGCACACCATTTGAAAAGGGAAAAATTTTCCGAAATTAATATTGGAATACGTCGCATGAATACAAGTAAGACATTTTACCATACAACTGAATAAATATATATATAAAAAAAATAAAAAATAATAATATATATATATGTACTTATTGATTTGTAAATCGCCACTTGTTCTCGTCTCTTCTTACCAACAGCGACTATAATTCATTCCTCGCATTGTCACAGCCTTCTAAATCTCTTTTACATACCTATCCCACACAATGCTTCAAGCAAACTACATATCAATCCTATATATATATATATATATATATATATATATATATATATATATATATATATATATGTGTGTGTGTGTGCCTTTAAAAGGTTTCCAGACTTTTTTGCACAGGCATTTAAAATTGTTGTAGACTTTTGAACATCCAGAATGTTATTGCTCTACACCTTCTAAGAATGTTTTATGATTTCAGGTTCCAAGGAACAGCTACAGCAGGAATTGTAATACACCCTATTAAAGCTTGATTGTCACAGCTGGCGAATTTCAAAAATGTAATCTTGACGTGAGGACACTTTCTAAGAAGGATATGGAATAAAGGAATAAAATTCTATTTTAAACTTAGAGAAATGGCACAGAAAAGTATGGACTGCTTCGATCTGTTGTTGGACCATCTTGCATGAGCATCGAGCATCAGTTTTTGAGTGGCATAAGAGATTGAAGGAAAGCAGCGTATCTGTGGAAGATGATGAGAGTTGTGGAAGAAGTAAGGAAGTTAGAACACCAGAGTTTTGGCCAAATAAAGAATTTCATTAATAAGGACCGTTGTATGTTTATAGAGACAATAAGTGCACAGTTTGATGTCAGTGTGGGAACTGTAAACACAATTATTTGTGAGGAACTGAAAATGAAGAAAAGTTGTGCAAAGTTTTTTTCCAAGGTTGCTCCATCCTTATCACAGATTATTTGACCTATATGAGCATCAAGACATTTCCCTGTAGTTCAAATTTTGCTTCTTGTAATTTGTGGTTATTTCCCAAGCTCAAGCAAGACGTTAGAGAATGCTGTTATGAGACCACTGTTGAGTTGAAAGAGGCTGTGACCAGGGTCTTTGACAGACTTACACAAGAGGACTTCTATATCTGGAAACTTATTTAAAGCACTTCGTATATATATATATATATATATATATATATATATATATATATATATATATATATATATATATATGTAAAAGAGATTTGGAAGGCTGTCACAATGCGAGGAATGAATTATAGTCGCTGTTGGTAAGAGGAGACGAGAACAAGTGGCGATTTACAAATCAATAAGTACATATATATATATATATATATATATTGTTTATATATATATATATTTATTCAGTTGTACGGTAAAATGTCTTACTTGTAATGTTTGTAATTCATGCGACGTATTCCATTATTAATTTCGGAAAAATTTTCCCTTTTCAAATGGTGTGCGTAACAGGTCGATTCAAAGCATGCTTTGAATCGACCTGTTACGCACACCATTACTAATCGAAATTAATAATGGAATACTTCGCATGAATTACAAGCATTACAAGTAAAACATTTTACCATACAACTGAATAAATATATATAAAAAAAAATAAAAATATATGTATATATATATATATATGTATGTACTTATTGATTTGTAAATCGCCACTTGTTCTCGTCTCCTCTTACCAACAGCGACTATAATTCATTCCTCGCATTGTGACAGCCTTCTAAATCTCTTTTACATACCTATCCCACACAATGCTTCAAGCAAACTACATATCAATATATATATATATATATATATATATATATATATATATATATATAAACGGTCGGGTTTCAATCCTGGCTTGAGGTAGTTGCCTGTCTAGCCGCACTGATGAGCTGTGAAACAGCGAAACAGTACTGTATGTGGATGACTATATATATATATATATACACATATATATGGTGATTGTCACTTCTTGACAGAAGAAGACCATCTTTCCCTTGCTTTATTGTTGATTACTCATTCATTTTTATGTATTTTTGAAATATCTTTTTTTAATATATATATGTATATATATATATATATATATATATATATATATATATATATATATGTATATATGTATAAACACCGTATAAAAACAACACTAGCGAATAAATACTGGGCACTCAAAGAAAGCGGACATTCGCCGGTAGTCGAATGGAAAATAATAAGACAAGCTACCACGTGCAGACATTTAAACGACCCATGTAAATTATGCTCCATGAAAAATTTGCTATCCTGTACTTTAAAGAACCCCAAAATCTATTAAACTGTAGACGAGAAATAGCAAACAATTGTGTTCACAAAATAAAACTTACTCTAGGATAGCGATACAAAATAGCTTTAAAACTAACAAAAACAATAGAAAACAAACAAATAAATAAATTAAATAAACATGAATATACATAAACGACCACACACACACACACACATTATATATATATATATATATATATATATATATATATATATATATATAGCTGTACCCTGCCACGCGTTGCTGTGGCTCAAATTGGCACAATGGAAAAAGTTCCAAAATGAGAAAAAGCATGTTTCTTATAGGTTTAAATTTCCATTTTGCATGGGTACACAGTTTTTGTTGTTTCATTTTCTTAACAGATATAGAGATTTTCCGGTTTGGTGACTCTTGAATATGTAACATAAATTATCCATGTGAAAAAACAGCCAGTGTGTAACTGTAAGGCCCACAATTGTAAAGATTGTTCCCTGTGCTTTGTTGATGGTTATTGCAAATGACAATAAAATTGGAAAGTGCAATTTGCTAAAGTGTAATGATGTATCCGGTGGAATCATAGGAATGCATGGAATGAAGATATATTCATCTGTGAAAGGTCCTGTTAAGATTGTTGTTTCTATGATATTGTTTGTTAATTTTTTTTTTTACTGCAAGCTATGTGCCATTGCAAAGCTTGGATTGGTTTATATTTCACAACATGATAATTAGTACACCAAATTTCAGTCGCAATACATGCGGTGGCATCCCTGGCAAATATAACTGTTGGATAATTAACCACTTTATCTGCTTTCACAACAGTGTCGATGGATTTGTATTTGACTGCCTCACTTGGAAGTTTACATTTAATTATAGCGTTAAGTTCATGGGCATCTTTGTATTGACCTGCAAAAATAGCTCATTCACTCAGTCAAATGGAATTCTTATAATTTGAATATCTGCAAAAACCTTTTAAACTAACTATTCTTTTGATGAAATAAAATTACAGAAATTACAGAAGTTAAAAGTCAAAGAATTTTGCCCTTAACTCTGACCAGCTGGCACTTTTTCGTACTCAATTTCCCACAAGTGATGCAAAAGTTTTTTTGCGGATCGAACAGTCTGCAACTGTACATGCATATTTTGAGTTAAGTTTAATGTCTTCACATGGAACAAAAAAGTAGAGTATTTGAGGCAAGCATTTATTTCATCTGCTGGTGTTGATTGAAGAATAACAGGTAACATTTGTCTGAAATCTCCTGCAAGCAATATTACTGCATTCCCAAATGGTCTGAAATTGCCACGCAAATCTTGCAAGGATCGACCAAGAGCCTCAAGTGATTTTTTGCGTATCATTGTGCATTCATCCTAAACAATAAGTTTGCATTTTTGCAATATTTTCCCCCATATTGGATGTTTTGGAGATGTCGAACATGAGATTTTTGAAAAATTGAATGTTTTAAAGTAGAATAAATAATTCTTCTACTTGGCAGCAAGGTCGCAGGTATTCCTCATGCAGCAAGGGCTAAGGCTATGTCATTTTGTTACCAAATGGCTGCCAAAATCAATTTAATTAGAAAGGTTTTACCAGTTACTTCTGATGCTGTTCAATGTAGCAGTAATTTCCAAATAACTTCTATTCTCACAGTCAGTAAATTAGGTGACTAAAATAGGATTTATCCATGTTTTGACAATGCTTTATTCACTGTAATTAATTTAGGAGACTAAAATAGGATGAGGGATTAGAGATGGACAGATAGAGAGGAAGATATATAGATAGAAAAGAGACAGTGAGAGGAAAATAGAGAACGAGAAGGAGATAGATAGATAAACAGAGAGAGGGGGAGAGTTAGAAACAGAGAGGGATGAAACAGAGGAAAGGAGAGAGATAGAGGGAGTTAGAGAGATGGAGAGGGTGATATAGAGAGAAAGATAGATTGAGAGAGGGAAAGGGAGAGATGGATAGAGAGAGATATTGAGAGAGGGGGGAGAAACAGAAGGTGAGCTACACTTCACCGTTTTTTCCTCGTTCAGGAGAGAAGAAATCTTTCGAGACTGAGGCAATTTTAATGTTTTGTTATTATCCAGAGTACCCCCCTTTTTTTGGGGGGGGGGGAGCTAGATTTTCCTCGCATTAGAAACCGACCGGGTTATCTGTACTTTCACTTAACAAATTAATAAAAGAAAAACATATTGTAAAATTTGAATTTAACAGGAAAATACTATTTTAAAAAATAGCACGATAACATAAGTGAATAAGTACCACTCTAGGTACTCCTTGGGCGTTGAGTTCCATGGCGACCAGCATAATTATTTAATGGTCGCTCCCTTAGCCCCCCCCCCAAGTCAAGGCTAATGCATGCGCACGTAATATTTTTTTATTTACTGACGTTGGCTTAGTAACTAAACGATTTATTGATAATTTCGTAACCCTTAAACGCATGCCGGAAGATTTAAATTGGTTCATTATTGTTGTAATGAAAAAAAAATGTTTCATTCAACACAAAACCAAAAACACATATTAATGATAAATGATTTATTATTCTATTCATTGAAATTTACTAATTTTTAAATAAAAAAGTAAAAAAAATGTTAATAAAAAAATAGTTGCCTATGTGCGCATAAACAACTTGTTTTTTTTTAGATTAGGTCCACCTTCCAATCACCCCCCCCAACCTCCTCATCTTAAGAACAGCTTCAGGAATAAACACCACTTTTGGAGGGGGGGACTATTTGCAAAATTTAACTGATATTTGTTGTCAGCATACCCACCCGAAAATACTATTAAAAAAAAAGGAGGGGTTCAGTGCCCGTGGCAGAGAAGTAGATTTATTTATCAATAAAAGTTGCGGAGAAGTAAATTTATTTATCAATAAAAATCGTCATTTAAAAAAGAAAATTGTGGCGGTGGACCTAAATGTTTTGTTTTCGCACTATTCAACAATTTGTTCATCCGCGCATGTAAATTAAAAAATATTTGTAAAAGTGAGAAGTTATCAGTAAATGATTTAGTTTTTTTTTATTTATTTATTTAGTTTTTTTTACATTAGGTCCACCTCCACAAATGTTAAGAACGGCTTTCAGAATAAACACCCTCAACCTCTCCATGTTAACAACGGATTTCGGAATAAACACCATTGGGGGGGGGATATTTTTTTTTTAAAAAGTCGTCATTTAAAAAGAAATTTAAAATCAAATGTTTGTAAAAGTGAGAAATTATTAATAAATGTTTAGTAACATTTTTCGGTGCTAATGCAGAGAGTGACCCGCGCTATTTTTTAAATCGTGTATTTTTTTTTATTCAATTGCAAGGTTAAAGTACAGAATAGGTACAAAACACCCTCCCCTCCCCATGTTAAGAATGGCTTTTTAAATAATAACTTTATTATTTCACCATGGATCACTCTCTGCATGAGTACCCATTTTTCTTTTAATATTCAAAAAAGGAAAACTTTTTTCAAAATAAATAAATAAATAAATGTTTGTAAATGTGACAAATAATCATTTAGTTACGGCAACGTCAGTAAATAAAATATGTTACGTGCGGGGTGAGGTGAGAGACTAAGGGAGCAACTATTATTTTTTTCTACTGGTCGCCATGGAACTCAACGCCCAAGGAGTACCAAAATGTAATTTTTTTGTCAAATAAATAAATTTCAAGCAATTTTTGCAATAAATAATAGATAGCAACTTCGTTAATTTTACGATTCGCCCCAGCATATTATAAACACCCTAACTTCCTCATGTTAAGAACGGCTTTCGAGGTTTATGGAAGGGCGTTTTTTTTTTAACATGGGGGGGATAAGGGTGTTTATAATACGTTGAGGCATGTCGTAAAAATGAAACAGTTTAGAAAAAGTTAAAACAAACATTTTTATGTAAACAATGCCGTGAAAATAAACTAAACAATTAAAACGTAATGGTTCATGAGTGAAAAGCCTTAACATAAATAAAATTTAAAAAATTGGTAAGTACATAAATGAATTTAAATTTTTAAAATATGGGATTATTATTTATTTTTTTGTGTGTGTGTGTTCTAATGCAGAGAGTGATCCGCGCTATTTTTTTTAAATCGTTTTCCACGTTTAATTAAAGTTTTATGGTATGTTTTTATTCAATTGTAAGGTTAAAGTACAGAATAGGTACAAAACACCCTCCCTTCCCCATGTTAAGAATGGCTTTTTAAATAATAACATTATTATTTCAGCACGGATCACTCTCTGCATGAGTAAGTTTTTTTTGTTTTTTGTTTTTTTTTACTTATCGAGTTAACAGAAAATGAAATCTTTCGTCAATTCGTGGCTGTGAAATGAATCGAACCGGAAGTTCAGTTTTACAACAGAACAGATTCGCAGTAACGGTTAAAAAAATATATTTATTTTATTTAATATTTTAATAATTCGCGAGGTAAATTTATTTCAATAACATAAAAACATACTTCGACTCTAAAGATGGGTTGTCTGAAAATTTCAAATAAATTGGTAACGTAGAAATAGGGTTTTATTATTTTAGAACGAACCAACATTTACATTTTTATATATATAGATATATATATATATGTATGTATGTATGCATGTATGTGTGTACACATATGTATATTTATATATATAAAAAAGAGCAGAAATGAGGAAAATCGTCTGCCTTAAACCACTAACCTAGTTCTAAAACAGATCCTTTGTTCGATAAAATGCATGCCCATTGGCTGATAGGAAGGGGCGCGGTGGATACAAGAAAGTTGATTGGCTAACTAAAATCCTCAACATATATAAAAACGAGAAACAACCACAGAATTCGCACATAAGCCTGACGAATCCTATAGTGGATGAAACGCCGAATATTCAGTGTAGCTTAATCGCCATATATATTTTATAAATTACAATATATATATATATATATATATATATATATATATATATATATATATGCATGTATGTATATACATATATATGTGTATATATATATATGTATGTACATATAAGATGTATATATATATATATATGTATGTACATTTATATGTATGTACATACGTGTATATATATATGTACATATATATGTATGTTGGTTGTATCAATTGGTTTCCCAGTTGTAAACCCAATGTAACCCGCGTTATTATTAAAAGTTGCTCAAGGCCGGACAGAGCTGGTATATATTTTTTTATTATACAAACATTATTGGTTACATATGTGCATACATGTTTCAGTGGAATCATAATTCAAGAATAACACTTCATCAGACCGAAAATACCAATTCTGCTTTAGTTTGATAAAGTGTTATCCTTGAATTGAGATTCCACTGAAACATTTATGCACATTTGTAACAGATAATGTTTGTATAATAAACAAACTATATATTGATGTACATATATATGTATGTTTATATTGATGTACATATATATATATATATATATATATATATATATATATTAAATATAATGGGCGGAAGTCTCTCGAGAGCTCTTTCAGCTATACTCCTATTAGGAGAAAATCGATAGCGTAAAATAATAATACTATGTCGAAAGTAAAAAGTTCTGATGGGGAACTATTGAATGTGCAAAAAAAATACGGGGACACTAAAATAAAGTTTATTAACGTTCAAAAAACGATTAAAATAATGGCACAACGAGGGGGAAAACAGGAGAAAAGATTCACAGTTCCCCAAAGAGAAACAATGTATTAGATGTACTGTCAGGTTGATGGGGTTTCAATGGGGAGTCCGTTGGCCCCAACTTTAGCGGATATTTTCGTCGGCTACAATGAATCCGTTTTGTTAATTTTATAACAAAACCCACTGCATATTTCAGATATGTTGACGACACTTTTGCTGTTTTTGCCATCGCAAAGTGAAGCGTCGATATTTTTTGATAGGTTGAATTCTTTGCATGGAGTTTCAGTATGGAACGTGAGAAGGACAAGTCGCTTCCCTTCTTGGATATTCTTGTCGAACGTTCAAGAGGGGGGGGGCTTTCTCATTACAATTTATAGAAAGCCGACATTTACTGGCTTATACGTGAACTGGTTGTCTTTTGTACCAAAATCACGTAAGGTCGGCTTAATTAATACTTTGGTACATAGAGCCCTGATGATTTGTTCACCTAACAGATTGGACGCCGAACTCGATAAGATCAGGGAAATATTCATCAATAATGGTTATCCTGTTGACCTTATTGATGACTGTATTTTCAAAAAGGTTGCGGATTTTAAATCCCCTAAAAAGTTTGGACATTTGAAATGTCCGGTTTATTTAAAATTACCATGAGTTGGTGAAAAGAGTAACAGACTTTCCAAACAGATTCGCACAAGTATTTATGACTGCTTTTATTCTGTGCCCTTGCGTTTGGTATATACTACAAGACCTGCATTTCCTTCTTTCCGCAAGGATAGTTTGCCTTACATCCAAAATGGCAATATTGTATATCAATTCAAATGCCAGTGCGATGCTGGTTATGTTGGGCGAACATCCTTGCATCGTTTGACTCGTATAAACCAGCATGTTCCATCGAAGACCAGACAAGGGAGGATGGGGTCTGGTAGTCTCCCTCCTTTTGCAGCTTGGACTCTGCTATTGACCAGCATTTGGTTGACAACCCGTGCTATGCTGATAGATATAAAATTGAATGGTTCGAGGTGCTACATAGAGCGGACTCCAGACATCATTTAAAGATTTTGGAGTCTGTCTCTATTGCGGTGCGGAAACCTTCTTTGTGCCGGCAGAAAGAAACATCAAATACATTGTTTCTCTTTGGGGAACTGTGAATCTTTTCTCCCGTTTTCCCCCCTTGTTGTGCCATTATTTTAATCGTTTTTTAAACGTTAATAAACTTTATTTTAGTGTCTCCGTAATTTTTGGCACATTCAATAGTTCCCCATCAGAACTCTTTACTTTCGACATAGTATTATTTTTACGCTATCGATTTACCCCTGATGAGATGATAGCTGAAAGAGCTCTCGAGAGACTTCCGCCCATTATATTATAAAACTTTATTTAAATTCTGTACCTCTAATGATTCATATATATATATATATATATATATATATATATATATATATATATATATATATATATATAATGTATATCTGCATATCAACATATATATATATATGTATATGTGTATTTTTATGCATTTACATTAAACTTATTCGTGTATCTGATCTCTTAACATTACATTTTTGTTTAGTAAATTTGATTTTTGTGAAATTTTTTATAAATCTCTGAAAGTAAAATGTTGAATGCCTTTTGCCTTACTACTAATACTAAAAATACAAATTGTCCGACTTTTTTGTTAGTAAAAAAAAGTTAAAATAAATAATTTTTTTTACAAGTTTCACAGTTTGTTATTACAAAAAACTGCACAAATTACACGGTTATTTGTATTGGAAATTGTGTAAAGTGTCTTTCCTGTTCTTTTTACTACTGCTACTACTTCATATATCTACTGCTGCTACTGCTATTACTAGTATTACTATTGCTATCATCATCATCATCATCATCATTATCGTCATCATCATTATTTTTTCCATCCTGATATGGAGTACCAACACAGTTTTGAGAGTTTAGATTTCATTGTTTGATTTTTGTTTTTTTATTTTTTTATGCGGATGCACATTTTCTTTTAACAATTACAACTATTTAATTATTAACAGGAGTCTAAATTTATAACTTAACGACTACTTTCTAAAAGCAAAATTACCTCAGTCAAGAAAGATGCATCATTTATTACAATGGTTTCAGGATTGATTTAAATATTTCTTCGTAAATATCTTTTATTTAAAGGGGTGCCATGCACATTTTTTGTCGTTATGCACATTTATTTAATGTTAACTAAAGTGATTTTCAATATTTATTTTCATTGGTGGAGACATCAATTCTTCACTTACCGACTTCTTCATAAAAAACATAGCTGAGTATACTAGATAACAATAGTTTGTCTCTTTTTGAGGGGTCTTTTAACGAATCTGTTTTGGTTTATTTTATCTTTCCGTCAGGCAATGCCGATACACGCGTAATTCTGATGTGTATTTAATAAATAAAATAATAATAAAATAAATAAAAATACGTTCTGTCAAAAAAAAGGAGGCACGCAAAAACAAAAATAAAGGAGAAATAATCTCTCCTCTTCCCCGCCTAGGAAGCGAAAATTAAAATACAAAAATAAGCAACAGTTAAAAACATATCGCTAAAAAATAACAACAGTTAAAAGTATATCGCTAAAAAATAACAACAGTTAAAAACATATCGCTAAAAATAACAACAGTTAAAAACATATCGCTAAAATATAAGCAACAGTTAAAAACATATCGATAAAAAATAACAACAGTTAAAAAAATATCGATAAAAAATAACAACAGTTAAAAAAATATCGATAAAAAATAACAACAGTTAAAAAAATATCGATAAAAAATAACAACAGTTAAAATCATATCGCTAAAAAATAAAAACAGTTAAAAACAATGAAATACCGCGCGGGAAAACGTGGCTCAATGGTAAAACATTAGACTGGTCGTGGTGTAGACATAAGTTCGATTCTTGCTGATGGTTGATCCCTGCTGATGATGGGTGATACCTGGATGCACATGCTCATGGATATATTTTATGTACATAAAAATATTTAAATATTTAATAAATAAAAATAATAATAATAAAATAAAAAAGGGGCGACGCAAAAATAAAAATGAATCTTCATCTATACCACTTAGGAAGCGAGAATTAAAATACAAAAATAAGCAGCGGTTCAAACAACTTATATATCGCTAAAATAACAACTCTCTCTCTCTCTCTCTCTCTCTCTCTCTCTCTATATATATATATATATAGATATATATATATATATAGAGAGAGAGAGGGGGGGAGAGAGAGAGTGGTAAAATTTTAAATACATTAAAACAAAACTTACGTAAAAGTTCAGATTTATCTGTCTTTGCTATCTCGGTCTATTATTTTATGGTGTATTTTTTTTTTTTCAAAATTAAATTTTCTTTTCATCTTTTTTAATTAAAAAAGACACAATATTTGTTTTTCTGTGGTACAAAATATCTGTTCTGCAATGAAGATTTGAAGATATGTTTTTGCTGAGGGGCAAATAAATCCATACCAAGCTTCAGGCGAAAAATATATTAATAGACTTTGCAATCTTCATTCTATTCTTAAGGTTGTTGCGTATTGACCCTCCAGCTCTTTTTCGTAGTGATCACATCTAGTTTCGCCCGAAGATACAACATATCTAACTAATAAAATGAATGATAACGTGAGATAGTTTTATTTATTTCGTCATGAATCATGGTTGTTATTAAACTGAAATAGAAAATGAAGAACAAGAAACATAGTAAACTTATAATATAAGTCATAAGACTTATCATAAGATTTGTGATTAGAAAAAAAAACTGGAAGCCCTTCGTTACACATAACCGTATACACAGAATCTAAACAAAACGTTTTCATTCGCCAATTTCATAATGAAAAATCAATTAATAAAACAGAGATTGATTTGCCTGAGATGCAAGTTTGTTTTCGTAATTACTGAAGAAGTATGGTTAAAACAGTTTGGGGTCCTGCACCAAGTTTTCGACGGTTTGACAGTTTAATCAGCTTATCAGCTTTATTTAGAAAAACAGAATCTTGATCTCTTTTTTATGGAAAATATTTTTATTTATTGTGTATTTTAAATTGTTATCACTCGAACCTCGCACGTCATATTGCATATATATATATATATATATATATATATATATATATATATATATATATATATATATATGGAGGGGTTAAGTAGAGTGCTCATATGGTGGGTTTTAAGTAGAGAGATCATCTATGTGTGTGTGTGTGTGTGTTTGTGTTAGTATTAAGCACTGTACAACAGTGTTTTCAGTTAATGCAATATGAATACTTAGTATGAATGAGCTGTCTACACGAAAAATGGTCAATCAATGCTATTATCAAAGTGATCTTATTTACTTCAACATTATAACAACCAACATATTTATGAAACATCACAACTAAAAAAATATTTATAAAACTTTATAAAGTTAGATACCAGGTCAAATGTTGGTTCGATGAAAGGTTTTTGTGTAGAACGAACTGAATTCAGACTTGCCAAACTCAACCAAATATTCATGAAACATCATTACTGACAAAATAAAACATCCAAACTAAAAAATATTTATAGAACATCATAACTTAAAGTTATTTATGGAACATATAACTAAAAATATTTAGGAACATCATAACAAAAATATTTATGGAATATCATGACTAAAAATATTTATGGAACATCATAACTAAAAATATTCATTTTTAGTAGAGACAGAAGATGCAGAGAAAGAAGGTGGAAAAAGAAAAAGAAGGGCTTGAAAGAAATAAAAAAGACAGTGAAACAAGTACAAGGAAACAGAAATTAGTAGATAAATATGGAATGGCAGAAAAAAGGAGTGTAAGAAAAGGGACATAAATAAACCGTATATAATAGTGATATATATATATATATATATATATATATATATATATATATATATAGAGAGAGAGAGAGAGAGAGAGAAATAGATATATATATATATAATAAAAATCTTGATATTGAAAATGTTTTCAAACAACCTCATAAACCAGTAAGGAATGTATACAAAATTTAATTATTCGAAAAGTTGTACAAATAAAACAAGAAAAACCTTATTCCATGGAGTTAGGAAGAGAGCAATTCTTTTCATCAAAGGTAAGATATATATATATATATATATATATATATATATATATATATATATATATATATATATATATATATATATATATATAAGAATTACATTTAAATTTACCAAAATGATCCAAGATGACAAAAATAAAGTAAATTATAAATATTAAATAATTAATATTTATAAAGTAATCTCAACCAGATGTAAAATCTCGATAAAACCAAATAGGAAATAGAGCTTATAATAAGAACAAGTAGTAAATGAAACATGTTAAAAACACTTTGAAAAAGAGTTAAAAACATATTTAATTTTAAAAAGGAAACACTAAATAAATGGATAGTCCTTAATCTGCATACATAGATATATGTATATATGTATTTACATGTGTACGTATTTATTTTATATTTCTTCTTATTTCAGTTGGTTGTCCTTCAAAAATTCCTGCTGATGATTCAGTTCTCAAATAATAACATGTACATTTCAGTTGACTTCTTAACATTTTTGGCGCCTTTAACGTTATCTTGTCTGGGTCATTTTGACATTGATTTTTCTATTTTAAAATCATTCCAATCACAATTCAATTTTTTTCTTTTTTCTTCTTCGCCCATTTTCCTAAATCCAATCTTGCCTCGACAGCCGAGCTGTATATTTGATCCATTTCTTTTTTACGCACATTTTATCTTTCTTTTAATAATATATTGGAATTCTTTCCCATTTCCTTGTACCTATTTGTGAATTATTCCACGGATTTCTGCCTTTTGGATTAGTTTGGATCATCTTCCAATTACGCGGTTCCATTGGATTTTACTTGTGCAAATGGAAATTTAACTAACTTTCTTAGATTCTGCATCTTTGGATTTTACCGTCATTGGAAATTTTACCCTTCACCAGACTATCCATTCACGTGAAATGACTTTTTTATTCAACCTATTCCCTCTGCTTCACTTTTTGTTATCAAGTAAGATCTGTGTAGTTTCATTTAATACTTTGGCAAGCAAAATCCGATCCCGCATTTTTCAAAGTGTTGTTAACATGTTTCATTAACTACTTGTTCTTATATATATATCTATATATATATATATATATATATATATATATATATATATATATATATATATATATATAAAGAGATAGAGAGACTCAGCTAGATAGATAGATAGATAAATAGATGGATAGATAGATAGATATGCACCTTTATATAATCGATATAAGAAGATATCCAAATAGTGAGACCGGTAATGTAGAGAGGAAGGACAGAGAGAACAAGGGGAGTAGGAAAAAAATCCAGAAAGTAGATATTACAGGTAAAATAGAATATTCTGAGATCCATATGTATAAAAATTATATTTAATTAAAAAAATAATAAATTCTTGTCTGTAAACTAAAATATCAAACATATAAATGAATAAAATCATATAAATGAAAAAATCATATAAATGAATAAAATCATATGAATGAATAATGTTGTATAAATGAAAAAATAATATAAATGAATACAATCATATAAATGAATAATATCGTATACATGAATACAATCATGTAAATGAATGAAATTATATAAATGAATAAAATCGTATAAATGAATAAAATCGTATAAATGAATAAAATCATATAAACGAATGAAATCATATAAATGAAAAAAAATCATATAAAAGAATAAAATTATATAAATGTATAAAATCGTATAAATTAATAAAATCATATAAATGAATAACATCATATCAATGAATAAAATCATATAAATTAATAAAATCATATAAATTAATAATATCATATAAATAAATAAAATCATATAAATGAATAAAATCGTATAAATGAATAACATCGTATAAATGAATAATATCATATAAATGAATAAAATCATATAAATGAATAAAATCATATAAATTTATAAAATCATATAAACGAATAAAATCATATAAATGAATAAAATCGTATAAATGAATAAAATCAGATAAATGAATAAAATCATATAAATGAATAAAATCATATAAATGAATAAAATCGTATAAATTAATAAAATCATATAAATGAATAATACCATATAAATGAATAAAATCGTATAAATATATAAAATCATATAAATTAATAAAATCATATAAATGAATAAAATCATATAAATTAATAAAATCGTATAAATGAATAAAATCGTATAAATGAATAAAATCATATAAATTAATAAAATCATATAAATTAATGAAAATATAAATGAATAAAATTATATAAATGAATACAATCATATAAATGAATAAAATCATATAAATGAATAAAATCATATAAATGAATAAAATCATATAAATGAAAAATATCATATAAATTAATGAAATTATATAAATGAATAAAATCATATAAATGAATAAAATCATATAAATAAATAAAATCATATAAATGAATAAAATCATAGAAATTTATAAAATTATATAAATTAATAAAATCATATAAA
Source organism: Euprymna scolopes (assembly GCF_053919585.1). Classification (NCBI taxonomy): domain Eukaryota; kingdom Metazoa; phylum Mollusca; class Cephalopoda; order Sepiida; family Sepiolidae; genus Euprymna; species Euprymna scolopes. Next base: position 55,867,928 of record NC_136516.1, read on the forward strand.
TGAATAAAATCATATAAATTTATAAAATCATATAAATGAAAAAATCATAGAAATGAATAATATCATATAAATGAATAAAATCGTATAAATGAATAAAATCATATAAATTAATAAAATCATATAAATTAATGAAATTATATAAATGAATAAAATCATAAAAATGAATAAAATCATATAAATGAATAAAATCATATAAATGAATAAAATCATATAAATTAATAAAATCGTATAAATGAATAAAATCATATAAATGAATAAAATCATATAAATGAATAAAATCATATAAATGAATAAAATCATATAAATGAATAAAATCATATAAATTTATAAAATCATATAAATGAATAAAATCATATAAATAAATAAAATCATATAAATGAATAAAATTATATAAATTTATAAAATCATATAAATGAATAAAATCATATAAATGAATAAAATCATATAAATGAATGAAATCATATAAATTTATAAAATCATATAAATGAATAAAATCATATAAATGAATAAAATCATATAAATTAATAACATCATATAAATAAATAACATCATATAAATTTATAAAATCATATAAATGAATAAAATCATATAAATGAATAAAATCGTATAAATAAATAAAATCATATAAATGAATAAAATCATATAAATGAATAATATCATATAAATGAATAAAATCATATAAATAAATAAAATCGTATAAATAAATAAAATCGTATAAATAAATAAAATCATATAAATGAATAAAATCATATAAATGAATAAAATCATATAAATTAATAATATCATATAAATGAATAAAATCATATAAATGAATAAAATCATATACATTTATAAAATCATATGAATTAATAAAATCATATCAATTTATAAAATTATATAAATGAATAAAATCATATAAATGAATAAAATCATATAAATTTATAAAATCATATAAATTAATAAAATCATATAAATTTATAAAATTATATAAATGAATAAAATCATATAAATGAATAAAATCATATAAATTTATAAAATCATATAAATTAATAAAATCATATAAATGAATAAAATCATATAAATGAATAAAATCATATAAATGAATAATATCATATAAATGAATAAAATCATATAAATTAATAAAATCATATAAATTTATAAAATCATATAAATGAATAAAATCATATAAATGAATAAAATCATATAAATGAATAAAATTATATAAATTTATAAAATCATATAAATGAATAAAATCATATAAATGAATAAAATCATATAAATGAATAAAATCATATAAATTTATAAAATCATATAAATGAATAACATCGTATAAATGAATAATATCATATAAATTAATAAAATCATATAAATGAATAAAATCATATAAATGAATAAAATCATATAAATTTATAAAATAATATAAATGAATAAAATCATATAAATGAATAAAATCGTATAAATAAATAAAATCATATAAATGAATAAAATCATATAAATGAATAATATCATATAAATGAATAAAATCATATAAATAAATAAAATCGTATAAATAAATAAAATCGTATAAATAAATAAAATCATATAAATTTATAAAATCATATAAATGAATAATATCATATAAATGAATAAAATAATATAAATGAATAAAATCATATAAATTTATAAAATCATATAAATTAATAAAATCATATAAATTTATAAAATTATATAAATGAATAAAATCATATAAATTAATAAAATCATATAAATTTAAAAAATCATATAAATTTATAAAATCATATAAATGAATAACATCGTATAAATGAATAATATCATATAAATTACTAAAATCATATAAATGAATAAAATAATATAAATGAATAAAATCATATAAATTTATAAAATCATATAAATTAATAAAATCATATAAATGAATAAAATCATATAAATTAATAAAATCATATAAATGAATAAAATCATATAAATTTATAAAATCATATAAATAAATAAAATCATATAAATGAATAAAATCGTATAAATAAATAAAATCATATAAATGAATAAAATCATATAAATGAATAATATCATATAAATGAATAAAATAATATAAATAAATAAAATCGTATAAATAAATAAAATCGTATAAATAAATAAAATAATATAAATTTATAAAATCATATAAATGAATAATATCATATAAATGAATAAAATAATATAAATGAATAAAATCATATAAATTTATAAAATCATATAAATTAATAAAATCATATAAATTTATAAAATTATATAAATGAATAAAATCATATAAATGAATAAAATCATATAAATTTATAAAATCATATAAATTAATAAAATCATATAAATGAATAAAATCATATAAATGAATAAAATCATATAAATTAATAAAATCATATAAATGAATAAAATCATATAAATGAATAAAATCATATAAATGAATAATATCATATAAATGAATAAAATCATATAAATTTATAAAATTATATAAATGAATAAAATCATATAAATGAATAAAATCATATAAATTTATAAAATCATATAAATTTATAAAATCATATAAATGAATAAAATCATATAAATGAATAAAATCATATAAATGAATATAATCATATAAATTTATAAAATCATATAAATGAATAAAATCATATAAATGAATAAAATCGTATAAATAAATAAAATCATATAAATGAATAAAATCATATAAATGAATAATATCATATAAATGAATAAAATCATATAAATGAATAAAATCATATAAATTTATAAAATCATATTAATGAATAAAATCATATAAATGAATAAAATCATATAAATGAATAAAATCATATAAATGAATAAAATCATATAAATGAATAAAATCATATAAATGAATAAAATCAAATAAATGAATAAAATCATATAAATGAATAAAATCATATAAATGAGTATAATCATATAAATTTATAAAATCATATAAATGAATAAAATCATATAAATGAATAAAATCGTATAAATAAATAAAATCATATAAATGAATAAAATCATATAAATGAATAATATATAAATGAATAAAATCATATAAATGAATAAAATCATATAAATTTATAAAATCATATAAATGAATAAAATCATATAAATGAATAAAATCATATAAATGAATAAAATCATATAAATGAATAAAATCATATAAATGAATAAAATCATATAAATTTATAAAATCATATAAATTAATAAAATCATATAAATTAATAAAATCATATAAATTAATAAAATCATATAAATGGATAAAATCATATAAATGAATAAAATCATATAAATTTATAAAATCATATAAATTAATAAAATCATATAAATTAATAAAATCATATAAATTAATAAAATCATATAAATTTATAAAATCATATAAATGGATAAAATCATATAAATGAAGTAAATCATATAAATTAATAAAATCATATAAATGAATAAAATCATATAAATTTATAAAATCATATAAATTAATAAAATCATATAAATTAATAAAATCATATAAATGAATAAAATCATATAAATTTATAAAATCATATAAATTAATAAAATCATATAAATTAATAAAATCATATAAATGAATAAAATCATATAAATGAATAAAATCGTATAAATGAATAAAATCATATAAATGAATAAAATCATATAAATTTATAAAATCATATAAATTAATAAAATAATATAAATGAATAAAATCATATAAATCAATAAAATCATATAAATCAATAAAATCATATAAATGAATAAAATCATATAAATTTATGAAATCATATAAATGAATAAAATCATATAAATGAATAAAATCATATAAATGAAAAAAATCATATAAAAGAATAAAATAATATAAATGAATAAAATCATATAAATGAATAAAATCATGTCTTCTCTATATAAATAAAATGAACCCATTTTTTCCCGCTGATTTTGACATTAATAGGATTAAAAATCAAGATATTTCATGCAAATATAATATGCACAAACGGCAGAACAATATCTGAGGTGTGTTATAGGCTTATTATTTCTCAAATTCCTCGATAATCTTAGATGTCTATACTTTTTCTGCTGAGAAGTCACGGCCAAAATCGGTTAAGATCAATGGAAGTGTTAAAATATTTTCTCTCTAAAAAATTCCTCCTCCCCCTGCCACTACTTAACACCGCTTTGGGATCGTTCACAAGGAACAGTTGAGAAGAGAGCACCGGTTTGGCTTCGTAGTTCTTTCATGTGAAGTTATTTAAAATCACTAAACTAAACTGCAGTGCTCTGTGGCGTAGTGGTTAGCGTGCTGGACAATTCACATTATGTTTTCATGTTCGCGCCGACCTACCGTAGTCGTTTTTTTTTTTTTTCCTAAACAACTGGAATGGACTTTTCTTGGTGGCCAAACTGTTAACGTTGCAGATGTTTTTTTTTTGTTTTTTTTTTTTTCACACTTTATTTTCCTACTTTTACTCATGACTCTGGGTTTGATCCTTCCTACTTACCTACCATAACATTTTTCAAAATCCCCCCCCCGTCCCGGAAACAAACACTCGGGCAACGCCGGGTACCCCCGCTAGTAAATGAATAAAATCATATAAATGAAAAAAATCATATAAAAGAGTAAAATTATATAAATTTATAAAATCATATAAATGAATAACATCATATAAATTAATAAAATCATATAAATTTATAAAACCATATAAATGAATAACAACATATAAATTTATAAAATCATAGGAATGTATACACTCCAAGGAATTAACAAAACTATATGAATGAATAAAATCATATATAACAAATTAAATCATATAAATGCAAACATCATTTGAACGAATAAAATCATATAAATGAATAATGCTATATGCATGAACAAAATCATGTGATAGAATAAAATCAGGTGAATTAATGAAATTATATAAATGAAAAGAATCATATAAATGAATAAAATCATATAAATGAATAAAATCAAAAAATTAATAAAATAATTTAATGGATAAAATTATATGAATGAATAAAATTATATAAAACAATGAAATTATATAAATTATTACAATTATATGAAGGAGTAAAATCATATTAATGAATACAACTATATGAATTATTAAAATCATATAAAATTAATAAAATCATATAAATGAATAAAATCATATAAATTAGTAAAATCGTATAAATTAATGAAATTATATAAAGTAATAAAATCATATACATAAATTAAATCATATAATTTAATAAAATCATAAAAATTCATAAAATAAAATGAATTAATAACATCATATAAATGAATAATATCATATAAATTGATAAATTCCTATGAATGAATAAAATCATATAAATCAATAAAATCATATGAATTAGTAAAATCATATTAATGAATAAAATCATATAAATGAATAAAATCATATAAATGAATAAAATCATATTAATGAATAAAATCATATAAATGAATAAAATCATATAAATAAATAAAATCATATTAATGAATAAAATTATATGATTTAATAAAATCATATAAATTAATAAAATCATATAAATGAATAAAATCATATAAATTAATAAAATCATATAAATTAATAAAATCATATAAATTAATAAAATCATATAACTTAATAAAATCATATAAATTAATAAACTTATATAAATGAATAAAATCATATAAATTAATAAACTTATATAAATTAATAAAATCATATAAATTTATGAAATGATATAAATTAATAAAATCATATAAATGAATAAAATCATATAAATGAATAAAATCATATAAATGAATAAAATCATATAAATGAATAAAATCATATAAATTTATAAAATCATATAAATTAATAAAATCATATAAATTAATAAAATCATATAAATTTATAAAATCATATAAATTAATAAAATCATATAAATGGATAAAATCATATAAATGAATAAAATCATATAAATTTATAAAATCATATAAATTAATAAAATCATATAAATTAATAAAATCATATAAATTAATAAAATCATATAAATTTATAAAATCATATAAATGGATAAAATCATATAAATGAATTAAATCATATAAATTAATAAAATCATATAAATGAATAAAATCATATAAATTTATAAAATCATATAAATTAATAAAATCATATAAATTAATAAAATCATATAAATGAATAAAATCATATAAATTTATAAAATCATATAAATTAATAAAATCATATAAATTAATAAAATCATATAAATTAATAAAATCATATAAATTTATAAAATCATATAAATTAATAAAATCATATAAATGAATAAAATCATATAAATGAATAAAATCGTATAAATGAATAAAATCATATAAATGAATAAAATCATATAAATTTATAAAATCATATAAATTAATAAAATCATATAAATGAATAAAATCATATAAATCAATAAAATCATATAAATGAATAAAATCATATAAATGAATAAAATCATATAAATTTATGAAATCATATAAATGAATAAAATCATATAAATGAATAAAATCATATAAATGAAAAAAATCATATAAAAGAATAAAATAATATAAATGAATAAAATCATATAAATGAATAAAATCATATCTTCTCTATATAAATAAAATGAACCCATTTTTTCCCGCTGATTTTGACATTAATAGGATTAAAAATCAAGATATTTCATGCAAATATAATATGCACAAACGGCAGAACAATATCTGAGGTGTGTTATAGGCTTATTATTTCTCAAATTCCTCGATAATCTTAGATGTCTATACTTTTTCTGCTGAGAAGTCACGGCCAAAATCGGTTAAGATCAATGGAAGTGTTAAAATATTTTCTCTCTAAAAAATTCCTCCTCCCCCTGCCACTACTTAACACCGCTTTGGGATCGTTCACAAGGAACAGTTGAGAAGAGAGCACCGGTTTGGCTTCGTAGTTCTTTCATGTGAAGTTATTTAAAATCACTAAACTAAACTGCAGTGCTCTGTGGCGTAGTGGTTAGCGTGCTGGACAATTCACATTATGTTTTCACGTTCGCGCCGACCTACCGTAGTCGTTTTTTTTTTTTTTTTTCCTAAACAACTGGAATGGACTTTTCTTGGTGGCCAAACTGTTAACGTTGCAGATGTTTTTTTTTTTTTTTTTTTTTTTTTTCACACTTTATTTTCCTACTTTTACTCATGACTCTGGGTTTGATCCTTCCTACTTACCTACCATAACATTTTTTAAAATCCCCCCCCCCCGTCCCGGAAACAAACACTCGGGCAACGCCGGGTACCCCCGCTAGTAAATGAATAAAATCATATAAATGAAAAAAATCATATAAAAGAGTAAAATTATATAAATTTATAAAATCATATAAATGAATAACATCATATAAATTAATAAAATCATATAAATTTATAAAACCATATAAATGAATAACAACATATAAATTTATAAAATCATAGGAATGTATACACTCCAAGGAATTAACAAAACTATATGAATGAATAAAATCATATATAACAAATTAAATCATATAAATGCAAACATCATTTGAACGAATAAAATCATATAAATGAATAATGCTATATGCATGAACAAAATCATGTGATAGAATAAAATCAGGTGAATTAATGAAATTATATAAATGAAAAGAATCATATAAATGAATAAAATCATATAAATGAATAAAATCAAAAAATTAATAAAATAATTTAATGGATAAAATTATATGAATGAATAAAATTATATAAAACAATGAAATTATATAAATTATTACAATTATATGAAGGAGTAAAATCATATTAATGAATACAACTATATGAATTATTAAAATCATATAAAATTAATAAAATCATATAAATGAATAAAATCATATAAATTAGTAAAATCGTATAAATTAATGAAATTATATAAAGTAATAAAATCATATACATAAATTAAATCATATAATTTAATAAAATCATAAAAATTCATAAAATAAAATGAATTAATAACATCATATAAATGAATAATATCATATAAATTGATAAATTCCTATGAATGAATAAAATCATATAAATCAATAAAATCATATGAATTAGTAAAATCATATTAATGAATAAAATCATATAAATGAATAAAATCATATAAATGAATAAAATCATATAAATAAATAAAATCATATTAATGAATAAAATTATATGATTTAATAAAATCATATAAATTAATAAAATCATATAAATTAATAAAATCATATAAATTAATAAAATTATATAAATGAATAAAATCGTATAAATCAATAAAACCATATAAATTAATAAAATCATATAAATTAATAAAATCATATAAATCAATAAAACCATTTAAATTAATAAAATCATATAAATGAATAAAATCATATAAATTAATAAAATTATATAAATGAATAAAATCGTATAAATCAATAAAACCATATAAATTAATAAAATCATATAAATTAATAAAACCATTTAAATTAATAAAATCATATAAATGAATAAAATCATATAAATTAATAAAATTATATGAATTAATAAAATGATATGAATCAATAAAATCATAAGAATGAATAACATTATATTGTGTTCATTTTTTTAAATCATAAAATTTATTAAATTTTGGAAATAAAAAAGAAAGAATTTCCCAAAACGCGAAAATTGAATATACTTTCTTTTACATGAACATTTAAACAAATTTTTTGTTTCCATTATTCTATCCTTCGATTAATTTGAAGTTTTTCCTTTCTTTCTCTCCATCTTCCCAAAATTATATCCCACTTCTCAGAGTGCCATCTCTTGATAAGCTTTCCGAGCTCTTGTCGGTCTACTTTGGATCTCGAGTGGAGCATATCTTGTGGACATGATTTTGTTTTACACCTTTTCGCTTTTTTTTTTATTTAAAACAATTTATTTTTATTTAAAGGATAGAAAAATGTTTTTTATTTAAAAAAAAAATGTTTATTTAAAAAATGTTGAAATTCTGTTTCATTTGAAATTAAAATTTCTCTTTTTAAATTTTCATGTAGATTTGTAACATTGGCCCCAAAGTTCATCAAGCCTGCGCCATCGGCAGTGTGCAAATGGTGACGGGTTTATCAAACTCTGAAACAAAGATTGCATGTCCCAACAGCGCCAAAAAGAAGAAACAAACAAACAAACAAACAATAAAATAGAGATGGCTACTGACAAGAAGGACAACATCTCAGATCTAACCCAGTTTTGGAACTTCTTTTCGCCCCGTCCTGTACATGAGGGGGGGCGAGGGTTACTTATAAACCTAATGGCATTGTTTAAAAAATAGTGTTCATTCTTCGCTTTATCTTGCGATAAAAATTAAATTTTTCAGAAATAAAATCCAAAGACAACGGAATAAGAAATGCAATTTGCAATTTAAATATGAATTTGAATACAATCTGACCGTTCACGGATTTAAATATTTGAATGCGATCGTTCAACTGACTTTTATTTATTCACACATTGCATAGAATCATCAGCACACAATCATGAACAAAAGAGAGACGACAAACTGAGAGTTTTGTCTGCATTTAAACTTTGCTATTAGCTTTGGTCACATTGTTTAAGAAGTGAATTATTATAAAATTTAACCAACAGTAAAATCATGTTTGCAATTCAACGATGTTTCATCCCAACGATTGATATTGCATTTCTCTATTTAAATGTAATAATATATAAATACCCTGATTTTTCTCTGGTTGTCTTGTTTTACAGCATATTTAATCCCAAATCTTGTAATTTTGGAAAAAGAAAAGTTTTTGCTTTAATTTGTTTATATCTTCAGATATTTATTCATGGTGTCTAGTTTGGTTGTTTTGTAGAAGAAAACATTGTTTTTTGTTTTGTTTTTAGCTTGGCAGAACACAACTAAGTTTTACAAAGAGAAAAGAAAAAACAGTAACATCAATATTTGATGCATTTTATTTCCAAGAATTCGATATCCTCAAGTAGCCTAATTTTGTAATACCTGTATGAATACACTGAAGAGACCGGATTTTGAGTCAGCATGTTGATAAACATTATCAAATGAAAAGAAATAACAAAGTCTGTTCATCTAATATAATTAATTTTATTGACAACATATAAGACAATAAAAGATTTTTATAAAGTCTATAAAGCATGTGAGTTTAAAGTATCCAAAAACACCCCCTCCCAAGACTTTTGCACTGCAAAAGCTTGTAAATATATGTCCCGCTTCAGGGCGATAGTCGGTAAATTTTCTCTTTCTGCCTGACCGTCGCTGTTCCTGGATTGGTTGGGGGTGAGTCAAGATCGAACGTTTTTGTGACGTTTATGCACCTCGTATGTTATACTCGATATCGCCAATCCTTTACAATTTGATTAAAAGTGTGTTCCTTTAGTAATATCATTTATTAGTTTCTGAATTACATCCCAATTCCATTGCGTAAGTTCAGTTATTTTAGTATTTCTATGTCCATAAAAACAAACTGAAATGTCAATCCTACATGCGTCTCGGGTGGATATTGGTTTTGTGTTTTCTTTTAAGCTTCAACCGATTTTCTTTTTGTATGTTCACATTTTATTGTTGCTTCGTTATTTCTCAAAGTATTTTTGGAATTATGCGATTTATTCTTTTTACTGTCTTACCTGATTTTCTATATGCGATTTACTTATAAATCAGTTGGTTGTTTTTCATAAACAACTCGATTAGAAAGAATTTCGTACGTTTTGTTTCTTTGACTTTCCTCAGATATTATATTTTCTGAGAAATATTTTGGCTGAGGAATTCCAAAGTTCAACCCGAATAGGTTTGCAGATTTTTTAGAACCTACGAGGGGCGTGCAATAAGTAATGCCCCTGACCCACTTGCCATAGCAGTAGAGCAACGAAACTTGGCACAGTTATTAGTCTTTCTCTACATAGGAACCACCCAGAGTTATGCATTTCTTCCATCGTTTGATGCAGCTCTGGAGACCGTTTTTGTAGAACACCCCAGGTTGGTCCTCTAACCACGACATGACTTCAGAAATCAAGGCTGCATCATCTGGGAAACGCTTTCCTTTCAAAAACAACTTCATAACTGGGAAGAGGTGAAAGTCAGAGGGTGCAAGGTCAGGAGAGAAGGGAGGATAGGGCAGTTTTTCATAACCACAATCCCGTGCTTCTGATCTGGCGACATGCGAGTTGTGGACCGGAGCGTTGTCCTGTAGGAGGAGGGTACATTTGCTGATCTTGCCTCGTCTCTTGATTTTGATAGCTTCCCTTAAATTCCTCAAAAGTGAAGCATAATAGGCTCCTGTAATTGTGGTACCCTTTGCCAGGAAATCTGTCGTCACTACTCCGTCCTGGTCCCAGAAGACTGTGAGCATAACCTTGCCAGCAGAGGGCTGCACCCTTGCCTTCTTTGGAGGTGGTGAGTCACAGTGCTTCCACTGCATTGACTGGGCTTTGATCTCTGGATCATAGTGATGGACCCAGGTTTCATCCTGTGTAATAAGTCTTTTGAAAAACTTTGACTCATCTTCTTGGCACATCTCCAAATTCATCCTCGAGCACTCGACGCGTTCTCGCTTCTGGAATGGTGTGAGCAACCTGGTAATCCATCTGGCAGACATCTTATGCATATGCAAATGGTCATGAATGATAGTTTCCACAGACCCTGTACTAATCTTGACATTTTCGGCTATTTGGCGAATAGTAATGCGCCGATCTTCCAAAATGGCAGCCTCAACATGACGGACAGATGCCTCATCAATGGCAGAAGGGGGTCGACCAGGTCTGGGAGCAATTTCCACAGATTTCCGACCATGCTTGAATTCACGATGTCAGCGTTTTACAAGGTCATATGATGGGGCATTATCACCATAAGTTTCTTTTATTTCATCAAAAGTCTCCTGTGGTGTGCATCCTTTCAAATACAAAAACCGGATCACTGCTCGACATTCAACAGGCTCCATTTCACACATGACTCAGTTCAAACACCTGTAAAACAGAAACCACAATTAGTTCAGAGCTGTAATTTGCCACCTAACCTATAGAGATATAAATCATTGTACATGCAAAATTTCAACTAGATCAGACAACTGGAAGTGGGTCAGATGCATTACTTATTGCACGCACCTCGCACATCTTCAATTAATTAAATATCCTTTTCAAATTTACTGGTAAATTCCCCAATAAAATTTATTTGATTGTCAGTCACCATTCAAGCTGCCTTTAATGTTTTCAACAAAGTCGGTTTGTTAAGTTTATTCGACACATGTAAATTTATAATTGAAAGGCTTGACCCAGTGTGGAACTGTAATTTTACAGTTTAATAAAATATCCTGACTTAATACGTATCTACGTAAATTTTCGCCTGACTTTTCGTTGGATATTGTCTGAGTGTAGGTTTTGGTTTGCAGTTGATTCTACAATGCGGCATTTTGTGTCCAAGTTTGTCACAATTATTATTCCAACGCAATTAACTTCTCCGTATAGGAAATAGGATATTTTTTAGTTTCTGAATAGTCCGCTCGTTTTGAAAATGTGGGTAGTCGTTCTTTGTGTCATTTTGAGGAAATTAATTATTTGTTTCATACTGAGAATGTTGCTGGACATATTCGTATTTCTTTTTTTAAAAAACGTCATTCTTATATATGTACTTTACTTTTCTGAAGTATACTACGCCCGAATCCTCTATGTTTTTAAAATCGCTTCTCGCGCTCCTAACCCTTTGCTAATCCTCTGCAAGTTTCTGTCGAGTGAGATTGAGTTCGCTTTCAAGTTTCGCTAACATTTTCCGCCTAATCTTAGTATTTTTCTCCGACATCAGCTCTTGAGCAAGAATGAGACATTTGAAACCATCTGCCGATAATTTTGCTAGTCTAAAGTCGTTAGAGTTCTTGTTTACGACCGACACAAACGTTAAATAATTTACGTCGAAAAACGGTGATGTATTGGGACTGAAACTTTCTGATAGTAACCTAATGTGCTTCCCACAAACTCCAGATCCGCAAAACTTTTAAGTGGAATGCAGTCTGCAAACGTTATCCGCAAACCTTTCAAGTGGAATGCAGCCTGCAAACGTTATCCGCAAACCTTTCAAGTGGAATGCAGTCTACAAACGTTGTCTACAAACCTTTCAAGAAGCATGCAGTCTTCAAACGTTATCTACAAACCATTCAAGTAGAATGCAGTCTGCAAACGTTGTCCACAAACCTTTCAAGTGGAATGCAGTCTGCAAACGTTGTCTACAAACTTTTCAAGTGGAATGCAGTCTGCAAACGTTATCTACAAACCATTCAAGTGGAATGCAGTCTGCAAACGTTGTCTACAAACCTTTCAAGTGGAATGCAGTCTGCAAACGTTGTCTACAAACCTTTCAAGTGGAATGCAGTCTCCAAACGTTATCTACAAACCTTTCAAGTAGAATGCAGTCTGCAAACGTTATCCGCCAACCTTTCAAGAAGAATACAGTCTGCAAACGTTGTCTACAAACCATTCAAGTGGAATGCAGTCGGCAAACGTTATCCGCAAACCTTTCAAGTGGAATGCAGTCTGCAAACGTTGTCTACAAACCTTTCAAGTGGAATGTAGTCTGCAAACGTTGTCTACAAACCTTTCAAGTGGAATGCCGTCTGCAAACGTTATCTACAAACCTTTCAAGTGGAATGCAGTCTGCAAACGTTATCCGCAAACCTTTCAAGTGGAATACAGTCGGCAAACGTTGTCTACAAACCTTTCAAGTGGAATGCAGTCTGCAAACGTTATCCGCAAACCTTTCAAGTGGAATGCTGTCTGCAAACGTTGTCTACAAACCTTTCAAGTGGAATGCAGTCTGCAAACGTTATCTACAAACCTTTCAAGTGGAATGCAGTCTGCAAACGTTGTCTGCAAACCTTTCAAGTGGAATGCAGTCTGCAAACGTTATCTGCAAACCTTTCAAGTGGAATGCAGTCTGCAAACGTTATCTGCAAACCTTTCAAGTGGAATGCAGTCTGCAAACGTTGTCTGCAAACCTTTAAAGTGGAATGCAGTCTGCAAACGTTATCTGCAAACCTTTCAAGTGGAATGCAGTCTGCAAACGTTGTCTGCAAACCTTTTAAGTGGAATGCAGTCTGCAAACGTTATCTGCAAACCTTTCAAGTGGAATGCAGTCTGCAAACGTTATCTACAAACCTTTCAAGTGGAATGCAGTCTGCAAACGTTGTCTGCAAACCTTTCAAGTGGAATGCAGTCTGCAAACGTTGTCTACAAACCTTTCAAGTGGAATGCAGCCTGCAAACGTTATCTGCAAACCTTTCAAGTGGAATGCAGTCTGCAAACGTTATCTACAAACCTTTCAAGTGGAATGGAGTCTGCAAACGTTGTCTGCAAACCTTTCAAGTGGAATGCAGTCTGCAAACGTTATCTACAAACCTTTCAAGTGGAATGCAGTCTGCAAACGTTGTCTGCAAACCTTTCAAGTGGAATGCAGTCTGCAAACGTTATCTACAAACCTTTCAAGTGAAATGCAGTCTGCAAACGTTATCCGCAAACCTTTCAAGTAGAATACAGTCTGCAAACGTTGTCTACAAACCATTCAAATGCAATGCAGTCGGCAAACGTTATCCGCAAACCTTTCAAGTGGAATGCCGTCTGCAAACGTTATCTACAAACCTTTCAAGTGGAATGCAGTCTGCAAACGTTATCCGCAAACCTTTCAAGTGGAATACAGTCGGCAAACGTTGTCTACAAACCTTTCAAGTGGAATGCAGTCTGCAAACGTTATCCGCAAACCTTTCAAGTGGAATGCTGTCTGCAAACGTTGTCTACAAACCTTTCAAGTGGAATGCAGCCTGCAAACGTTATCTACAAACCTTTCAAGTGGAATGCAGTCTGCAAACGTTGTCTGCAAACCTTTCAAGTGGAATGCAGTCTGCAAACGTTATCTGCAAACCTTTCAAGTGGAATGCAGTCTGCAAACGTTATCTGCAAACTTTTCAAGTGGAATGCAGTCTGCAAACGTTGTCTGCAAACCTTTAAAGTGGAATGCAGTCTGCAAACGTTATCTGCAAACCTTTCAAGTGGAATGCAGTCTGCAAACGTTGTCTGCAAACCTTTCAAGTGGAATGCAGTCTGCAAACGTTATCTACAAACCTTTCAAGTGGAATGCAGTCTGCAAACGTTGTCTGCAACCCTTTCAAGTGGAATGCAGTCTGCAAACGTTGTCTACAAACCTTTCAAGTGGAATGCAGCCTGCAAACGTTATCTGCAAACCTTTCAAGTGGAATGCAGTCTGCAAACGTTATCTACAAACCTTTCAAGTGGAATGGAGTCTGCAAACGTTGTCTGCAAACCTTTCAAGTGGAATGCAATCTGCAAACGTTATCTACAAACCTTTCAAGTGGAATGCAGTCTGCAAACGTTGTCTGCAAACCTTTCAAGTGGAATGCAGTCTGCAAACGTTATCTACAAACCTTTCAAGTAGAATGCAGTCTGCAAACGTTATCCGCAAACCTTTCAAGTAGAATACAGTCTGCAAACGTTGTCTACAAACCTTTCAAGTGGAATGCAGTCGGCAAACGTTATCCGCAAACCTTTCAAGTGGAATGCAGTCTGCAAACGTTGTCTACAAACCTTTCAAGTGGAATGCAGCCTGCAAACGTTATCTACAAACCTTTCAAGTGGAATGCAGTCTGCAAACGTTGTCTACAAACCTTTCAAGTGGAATGCAGTCTGCAAACGTAGTCTACAAACCTTTCAAGTGGAATGCCGTCTGCAAACGTTATCTACAAACCTTTCAAGTGGAATGCAGTCTGCAAACGTTATCCGCAAACCTTTCAAGTGGAATACAGTCGGCAAACGTTGTCTACAAACCTTTCAAGTGGAATGCAGTCTGCAAACGTTATCCGCAAACCTTTCAAGTGGAATGCTGTCTGCAAACGTTGTCTACAAACCTTTCAAGTGGAATGCAGCCTGCTAACGTTATCTACAAACCTTTCAAGTGGAATGCAGTCTGCAAACGTTGTCTGTGGAGAAATGCGTGACTTACCTGGATAGACCACGTGCGGGTCGGTCACCAAAATTAAATAAAAAGAAAGAAAAGAAACGGTCAAGACTCTTATTTATAGAGTAGTGATCACGTGAGTTAGAAGAATATGCAAATAGAGGTGAACGATTTTGCGATATAAAAAGCCTGTGTTGTTAAGAGGAGGGGCAGACTGTTGGCAGAAGTCGGTGCTGTCAGACGTGCTTTAGAGTTTTGTTATTATATGCTGTGTTCGCTTGTTGGGAGAGAGAAAAGAGAAGAGGAGGAACCAAGAAGACATTCTGCAGATACTTGACTTTGTGTTGGTTTTAAGCTATTTCGGCGCTTTGTGTGCGGTTACTAACAATGGACAGATTCGACATTCGCTTAATACCCGAGTTCGACGGATCTACCACTGGACCGGCTGTCGTTGAATGGATTGAAAAGGCAGAGAAAATCTGTAAACTGTGCAAAATTAAAGAACCAGCCACAGTTATCCCTTTGAGGCTAACCGGAGGGGCCTATGCAGTCTACCAACAACTCGGGGATGAACCAGACTGGGATGAAATCAAGCAGAGCCTGTATACAGCGTTTGGTACAGATCCATTTGTTGCGTGGCAACAGTTCACGAGCCGGACACTTCAACCCAAGGAAACAGTCGACGTGTACCTAGCCGACCTGCGAAAATTATCTGTACCGTTTGGTGGGGTCAACGATAAAATATTAAGCTGTGCTTTTTTGGTAGGCCTACCCGAGGAGGTCAGTAAACTGTTGCGGGCATCATCAAGAATCGATGAATTGTCAACTGATGAGTTATTGGCCCGAGCTCGAAACATCTGTAAGGAACAGGAACCAATTGCAGCAGCAGCTCGTTTTCGACATGGAGGCAATGTGGACTCTCTTCCAGATAGTAATAAGCATGCCACCCCAGTGTGCTATAAATGTGGGGAGGCCAATCATTTTGCTAAAGAGTGCCGGAGTGATAGGAGAGGTGTATATCCACAATCAAAGAGACCAGTGCAATGCTATCGCTGCAATAAGTTTGGGCACATATCTCGCAACTGTTCGGAAAACGAAGTTGGGGGCAAGGTACTATCGCTACCCTTGCCCCCTGCCAACCAATAAACACAGGATTGCCTGTCATTAGCGTTAAACTTGATGATGTGCAGTGTTCAGCACTTATAGACACGGGGTGTTCCCGGTCTATAGTTAGTGCCCATTGCTGTCCGGTGTGGCGGAGGAACTCAGTCGGCGTTATGACCATCAATGGCTTATCACGGGTATGTTGTGGTGAAGGGACAGTCACAATCTGCACTGAGAAGGGTGACACAGCTAAAGTTGACGTTCTGGTGATGCAGGAGAAACCCCTTGGCTACGACATGTTGCTTGGAATTGATGCAATACAAGCACTAGGAGGCGTTACAATCACAGCAGCTAGAGGTATCAGGCTTGGAGAAGGGAAAGACGTCTGTGCAGCCATGTCGATTGAAGAAAAGGACTTCTGTGCTACATTTGATGACAACGAAAGGGTGTGGACTGCAAAGTGGAAATGGGCCATGGGACAGGAACCAGATCGGCTGTGCAACACGATTCCAGAGTATGCAGTTTCTATCAAGAATAGGGCCGCATATGAAGAAGAACTTCAGATGTGGATTGACAACGGTTGGTTAATACCATACCCACAGGAACGTCTGGGACCACCCAAGGGATTAATTCCGTTCATGGCTGTTGAACAACCTACCAAAGAAAAAATTCGTCCCGTAATGGATTACCGAGAGTTGAATCGGCATGTTGATGCGTTTACCGGAAACGCAGATGTGTGCGTTGCTAAACTGAGAGAGTGGCGTCAAAAAGGGAGCAATGTAGCACTTCTGGATCTAAAGAGGGCCTACCTGCAGATACGTGTCCATGAGTCATTATGGCCGTTTCAGACAGTACTACTCAAGGGAAAACTATATTGTTTGACACGTTTGGGTTTTGGCCTAAACGTAGCACCCTTGATTATGACAACCATTATTAAAACTGTTTTGATGCAGGATGAGACCACAGCAAAAGCTGCTTCAGCCTACATAGGTGACATCTATGTTAATGAGGACATAATGTCTGCGGATGCAGTTCGAATAAAACTGAAAGCGTTTGGGTTAATAAGCAAAGACCCTAAGCGCCTAAAGGATGGAGTGCCCGTGCTAGGCCTCGAGGTCTGGGAGGAGGGCAATACGTTGCGATGGAAACGAGGGAGCCCACTTCCAAAGTTACCCAATGTATTAACAAGACTTACTGTGTTTTCTATCTGTGGTAAATTGGTAGGACATCTACCTGTCTGTGCATGGCTCCGATCGGCAACAGGAGTGGTGAAAAGACGAGTGACTACAGTAACAAAAGGATGGGACGATGTTGCGGATGATGATTCTCTCCAACAAATGATGGCTGAAATGTTGTCCAGAGTGCATAGGAATGACCCTGCCCGGGGTGAGTGGCAAGTGTCTGGAAACGAACTAAATGCATGGGTTGACGCAAGTTCGTTGGCTACAGGTGTCGTGTTGGAGCAACTAGGTGTTGTTGTGGAAGATGCATGCTGGCTTCGTCCGAAAAATGATGCCACGTTAAAAGGTCTTAATCTCGCATTGCAATGGCAGACTAATGTTGTGCATCTCCACACTGACTCATTGTGTGTTTACCATTGGTTAACCGACACCTTGACTGGAAAGGCTCGAGTTAAGACTAGAGCTGCAAGTGAAATGCTAGTACGAAGGAGACTAGCAATAATTAAGCGTCTAGTTGACGAATACAGCTTGCAGGTAGACATTACGTTAGTCTCGTCGATGCAGAATTTGGCTGATAGCTTGACTCGAGTACCAAAGAGGTGGATCGATGCAATGAGGCAGGGATCCGATCTTCAACAACAAACATGCGCGACTGTAACGGATCAATTAACACCTGACCAGATCCGTATGATACACCAGCAGATTGGACATCCTGGAATTCAGAGGACTGCATATTTTGTCCGAAGAGTATGCCCTGCAACTACAAAAGCATCAGTGAAAGGAGCCATACGTTCGTGTGAAGAGTGTCAGAGAATTGATCCGGCACCATCCCAATGGCAAAAAGGGAAGCTCGAGGTGGAGGGCAACTGGCAGCGAGTAGGGATGGACATAACACATTATGGGGACAAACATTTTTTGACCATGACGGATTGTGGCCCGACGCGTTTCACAATATGGCGCCTGTTGACACGACAGGATGCAGCCAGCATTATACAACAGTTGAGAGCCGTCTTTTTTGAACGTGGTGCCCCGATTGAAATTCTGACTGATAATGCCGCCACATTTCGATGTCAAGAATTTCAGAAATTCGTGCACGAATGGGGGATTAAAATGCATTATCGGTGTGCATATTATCCCGAGGGTAATGGTATAGCAGAACGGTGTCACCGCACCATCAAAAGAATTGCAGCTAGGACGCAGTGCTCTATTCCAGAAGCTGTGTAC
Source organism: Euprymna scolopes (assembly GCF_053919585.1). Taxonomy (NCBI): domain Eukaryota; kingdom Metazoa; phylum Mollusca; class Cephalopoda; order Sepiida; family Sepiolidae; genus Euprymna; species Euprymna scolopes. Next base: position 55,887,303 of record NC_136516.1, read on the forward strand.
TGGTATAATATAACACCCAAGGACAATGCAACACCAGCAACTGCACCAGCCAATGGGATTTACCAATATGAACAGCGTGTGAAAGGAGTTGATGCCATACCATCAGTGGTGAGTGTTGTCAATACACCATATCAGGTGGGAGACCTTGTTTGGATAAAACCCCCAAATGCTGGGTGCACTACGAAATTTTTCCGGGGAAAAATAGACGAAATCATAAGTCCTCAGACCATGTTGATTGGTGGCATACCACGTCACGTAAAAGATATCCGCCCTTGTTATACCTCTTCTGATTCTGAGGAGGATGAGGAGGATCACACACCGTTCAGAGATGATCCTGATCACTTACTGCCCCTTCAGGTGAGCATAGAAACAACACCAACAGAACCAGATGAGGGAATGATGGGACATACTGATGACAATAGTGAGGAGAGCGATGGACACAAGGAAGTAATGCCTCATCGAAATACTCGACAGAGACGAATACTGTCCACCCCCCGTGATTGCGAAACCCCGCGAGAAGGGATGATGGAGCATACCGAGGAGATGACGCCTCCGATTCTTCGGAGAAGTACCCGACAAAGACGGATACTGCCCCCCTGCCCTGATTGTGAGACACCGCCTATGGAACCACGAGACGGGATAATGGAACAGATTGGTAGTAATGATGGTGGTAATGAAGAAAACAGCAATGAGGAAGTGCTGCCCCCAATTCTTCGAAGGAGTACCCGCCAACGACGATTGCCCGCATGTCCTGTTTGTGATCATGAGATCAGGGGGGAGTGTGGAGAAATGCGTGACTTACCTAGATAGACCACGTGCGGGTCGGTCACCAAAAATAAATAAAAAGAAAGAAAAGAAACGGTCAAGACTCTTATTTATAGAGTAGTGATCACGTGAGTTAGAAGAATATGCAAATAGAGGTGAACGATTTTGCGATATAAAAAGCCTGTGTTGTTAAGAGGAGGGGCAGACTGTTGGCAGAAGTCAGTGCTGTCAGACGTGCTTTAGAGTTTTGTTATTATATGCTGTGTTCGCTTGTTGGGAGAGAGAAAAGAGAAGAGGAGGAACCAAGAAGACATTCTGCAGATACTTGACTTTGTGTTGGTTTTACCTTTCAAGTGGAATGCAGTCTGCAAACGTTATCTGCAAACCTTTCAAGTGGAATGCAGTCTGCAAACGTTATCTGCAAACCTTTCAAGTGGAATGCAGTCTGCAAACGTTGTCTGCAAACCTTTAAAGTGGAATGCAGTCTGCAAACGTTATCTGCAAACCTTTCAAGTAGAATGCAGTCTGCAAACGTTGTCTGCAAACCTTTCAAGTGGAATGCAGTCTGCAAACGTTATCTGCAAACTTTTCAAGTGGAATGCAGTCTGCAAACGTTATCTACAAACCTTTCAAGTGGAATGCAGTCTGCAAACGTTGTCTGCAAACCTTTCAAGTGGAATGCAGTCTGCAAACGTTGTCTACAAACCTTTCAAGTGGAATGCAGTCTGCAAACGTTATCTGCAAACCTTTCAAGTGGAATGCAGTCTGCAAACGTTATCTACAAACCTTTCAAGTGGAATGCAGTCTGCAAACGTTGTCTGCAAACCTTTCAAGTGGAATGCAATCTGCAAACGTTATCTGCAAACCTTTCAAGTGGAATGCAGTCTGCAAACGTTATCTACAAACCTTTCAAGTGGAATGCAGTCTGCAAACGTTGTCTGCAAACCTTTCAAGTGGAATGCAGTCTGCAAACGTTATCTGCAAACCTTTCAAGTGGAATGCAGTCTGCAAACGTTATCTACAAACCTTTCAAGTGGAATGCAGTCTGCAAACGTTATCTACAAACCTTTCAAGTGGAATGCAGTCTGCAAACGTTATCTGCAAACCTTTCAAGTGGAATGCAGTCTGCAAACGTTATCTGCAAACATTTCAAGTGGAATGCAGTCTGCAAACGTTATCTGCAAACCTTTCAAGTGGAACGCAGTCTGCAAACGTTGTCCGCAAACCTTTCAAGTGGAATGCAGTCTGCAAACGTTATCTGCAAACCTTTCAAGTGGAATGCAGTCTGCAAACGTTGTCTGCAAACCTTTCAAGTGGAATGCAGTCTGCAAACGTTATCTGCAAACCTTTCAAGTGGAATGCAGTCTGCAAACGTTGTCTGCAAACCTTTCAAGTGGAATGCAGTCTGCAAACGTTGTCTGCAAACCTGTTATGTTCAGCAGTTCATAGCTTTCATAAAAGCAGACGAACTTTTTCGCATCAGGCCAATCTTTGCAATTGACCTAGAAAGGGTACTTCGTGCCCCCTAAAGAACGCGTCGAACGTTTGGTCGTTATCAGGAATGCATGTAAATGCCTCAATGATGTTCCCTATCGTGCCTTGCGAAAACGCTGTGTTACTGTCCGTGACTGATTCATTGGTCAAGGTTTCGGAAAGTAATTCCTGATTTTTTTGTAGACGTTCTTCCATTTTTTTATTGTAAAATCTGCTGTTTTTGTAATTCCTGTTTTTGTTGAATCAACCTTGTTTCGGTTTCTGTTGCCTTTTTGGGGTTTTTTGTCTTTCTTCAGCTTTCAGCTGTTGAAACATTTGCTGTTCTAGGAGTTCATGTTGCTGTTGTTGTGGTTGCAACATCTTATCTTCTACTGTCTGCTCTTGTCGGTACATCCTTAGAATAATCTCTTTATATCGTTCATCTTGTATACTTTTTCGCAAGAGCGAAACATATTTGAGGGGGAAAAACAGGGTAATATTACTATTTACTGTTAAATGGCTTACATTTTTCTCTCTAAGAGAAAAACTATTTAATTAGAGAATAACGTGATCACTGTGTTATTCTTTAGTTTTAAAATGGAACACTTTTAAGTACAGTTTTGAGAACTTTTTCGGTGTTCGACGAAACGATTTTTCCTTCTGTTCGTTGTTAGATGAAAGACTTTTGTGGTATTTGCGTAATCCTAGTTTAAAACGTATTTTGTTCGTTGATACTGCTTATCTGCTGTTCGATTGTTTCGGTGTGTAATTACTGGAGTAACTGTGTACTTTTTCTTTCTTTTTTTTAAACAAATATTTTTGTTGATGACTCTTTTTAAATTTTAGTTATTCATCGCCAAGTTATTGTGAATAACCCGTTTTGTGAATTCAAGTCCTTCTTCGTCTGGCTGTTGTGAGTATTCTCTTTGTAAATTCGAGTTCGTCATCGCCAAGTTGTTGTGACCCGAAATGCTCACTAAGGAAAACACGGATACGGATAGGGGTTAGAAAAGGTAATTTGTATTGAAACAAGACAGAGCAGACAGAGAGGAACCGTCGCAGTACGTACCGCCAGGATAGCGTACTATGAAAGTATACATGCCACCCTCGAGGGTTCAGAAGAGTTCATATCTTGGGCATAGGTGATTCCCTACAATAATAGCCCATCTCTTATTAAGTTTGCCTTTATCAATCACGTCTTTTGCAATAATAAACATAATTGAAATCTCATCCATTGCACTACATGTCACTGAAGGGTTGAAAATCTTTGTCATTTTACCATTAATGATTATTTTTTTCTCTATTTCAAATATTTTACAGATAATATTTTGAAAAGTAATTATGGATAAATATAGCATTAAACAACGTACGCAAGTTGTGAAATTGTTTTACCAAAATCAGGGGTCAATTGTTTTGACTCAAAGAGATTATCGACGGCATTTTCATGTAAGAGATAACCCAATTCACACTTGACTAGCCCCGAATTTTTCTTCTGGGGATATATTAAAGAAAGAGTTTATGTTAACAAGCCCCAAACCGTGCAATAATTGAAGGAAACATCAGAAGCGAAATAAGAGATTTAAATTGCAATCCCGAGATTCTGCAATCTGTCATGAATAATGGTTGGAAAAAGAACATGCGAAACAGAAAATGGGCAACATTTAAGACATGTTTTTTCATAAATAAAAATTATCTGAATTTACTATTTTTTTAAAATCCTAATGTCTTAGTCAGGTTGCATTACATTACAGAAATATTTCATCAAAAATAAAAAATCTATTTAAGTTCTAAATCCTTCAATAACTTTTCGGACACCCTGTATATGGATAAAGAATTGCATCAGGAGAGTGGAATAATCTACCATATTCGCAGTAGAGTGGAATAATCTACCATATTTGCAATAATTATAGTTATACGATTATGTTACTTATACGTACGTATACACTCTTCTTGCTCATGTCAGTGCAAAGAAATTCCTCTTAAACAAATCACTTATATAACATTATTTGTGTGCAATATATACATATATACATAAACTGACAATTTTTATGCTCAAAAATAAAGATGAGGAAATATGTGATTGAGCAAAAAAGAATAAACAAAATAAGGAATCTTCATGCAGGAAGAAGAAAAAGAAGGTGAACTTTTTGTTTCAAACTATCTTATAAATTCGATCCGGATGATAATGTTATGGGAGCTGTAGTAAGCGGGAATAGCTAATCGAACTGAATCTTACTTACCTATCAAATGCATTTGGGCATATTTAATTTTATATAAAAAATAATTTTATAGGAGAAATTAATTTAAGTTTCACCATTGAAAGCTCTTAAAACGTGATAGTATCTTTGCAGCTTTTGGGACACAATGTTTTTAAGGTTTCAAACCGATAACTTTGCGACCACAGCAACTCTAAAGATCCACTTGGCCTTTTCGCTAGAAACAAAGTATAGTATCTCTTCTAATACTGTACTTCATATTTTCTGTTCTCGATCAATGAAAGAGAAATCCTTCTAGACTGAAGCAATTTTAATTTTTACCCCCATCAACAAATACCTCTTTGGAAATTTGGCAATGAAAATTTTCTAAAACCATACAACTATTTATCTTCATGTTTTACAAGTTGAAAAATTCCTGAGCATTTATAATAGGTTTCTCAGGAATACTCTGTAGATCTCAACTCGCAATTCTAAAAGTAACAGCTTTTAGAGTGGACAAACAGGATGACGGAATTCTCCACGTTTATGCACAAAAACTATATATATCTCTAATTGCGTCGTAAAGATTGCAAGGGGACCCGACTCTTGCATACAGCGTCATCAACGGGAATTTAGATCTGCATGTTGACCCAACCCCTACTTGTAGTTTTCACAGAAAAGTTATCATCACTTTTTTCGCAACAAAAGAAAGGCAACATTCTTCTGAAACGGCTTGCAGATGAGGTCATTATAATGCCGATTATATCAAAGCTTCAAGTCGCTTTGGACAAACCTTCTGATTATATAAAAATGCAATATCTTCGAAGTGTCTTTTTACATAATGCGCTGCATTTTGTAATTTTTGCTAATAAAATTGATTGATTAGTTTACAGTTGAATTCAGAAAAAAACACTGTGAATTTTAATATACAAAAATCGTCATTTATAATACAGTGTTGCATAGGAGTGTTATTTTTAGAAGTATCAAATACGGCATCAAATATTCGTATATGTTATGTACTTCTTATTAGAAGAGGACTGATGTTATTTGTTGTTCATATTTGTGAGAGTCTTAGAGTGGTAGAGACAGTCGTAGGAGTGTTCATGTGTCTTAATATGTTCAAGTTGTAAGAGATAGTATTTGGGAGACATAAACAGGTATATATAAAGAGAGAGACATTTTTGACAATATATAATAGACAGTGTACATGTTACTACACAATGAGAGGAGATTTAATATATAGATAGATAGATCGAGGGTTTGACATTTATACTTTTGACAGTTCTGTATGACGGGAGTGTTTCTATAACCAGTGACACATATATTTCTTACCTATTTTTGAGATGATGATTTTCACAAAGTTCTTATAATATAAATGGACAATACCTTTTCTGTTGAATCACAACACGAAGACGCAGATACACAAAGATGATGACGTCCTTTATTTCATGATCGGTCCTGATTTCGCTTGAGGAATTCAGTTTCTTTACACGGCTTTTCTTCTCTTACCCCCGCTTCCAAGGTTTGGTGTCAGCATGTCTCTCTAGGCTCTTCTCCCCTCTTTCTCACAGACTGCATCTAAAAAAACTCTACCTATATTGAGAACTCGTCACGTCATCGCATGATTAAACATGTGCTCATAAAGCATGTTGGATGACATGCGTCACGTTGCCAAACTTGACAAGACCCCGAGTTCAGTAACCTATTTTTCAAATAACCTCGTTACAAAATATGTTTATAATTTCAATTGACGATTAAATTCCTTATTTGAATTTTCACAGAAAAAAATGTCATTATTACATTCCTTTTCCATATACAGATATGTAAGCTAAATAATTGCAATTCCTTATTTCAATAACATTCTGTATTTATTTTAACTTATGATTGGAATATTTAATTCCAAAGCTAGCTACGCAAGTTCGAATCCTTGACTATCCTATTTCATATTTATATTTAACTAATTCCCTATTTTTTACTTATATGAAAAGGGGACAGCCCTTTATCATGTAACAACAGTTAGATGAAAACTATGTTAATTAATACATAGAAAATAATCAAATAGCAATTTAATATAAATTAAACATAACTACATTATATTTAATTAGCAAAAGTAGATGATCGCTGTATATGACGAACCTTAAAAAAGAGGAAGGTAATCTTTGAGAGGATAGATACTACACATCCCTCCTCCCGAAAAGAGGAAAAATGATTATACAATAGTGAAAAAACCTATATTAAAATGCTTCCCAACGTAGAAAGCAGAGCCTTCAGAGGAAATATTTTAGTAATCTGAATAAAGCATTAAAGGACAGCACAATGGTACAGGCATCAATATAAGTAATAGTATAGTTTTAATATAATAATAGTATAGTTTTAATATAAGTAATAGTATAGTTTTAATATAAGTAATAGTATAGTTTTAATATAAGTAATAGTATAGTTTTAATATAAGTAATAGTGTAGTTTTAATATAAGTAATAGTATAGTTTTAATATGAGTAATAGTGTAGTTTTAATATAAGTAATAGTGTAGTTTTAATATAAGTAATAGTATAGTTTTAATATAAGTAATAGTGTAGTTTTAATATAAGTAATAGTATAGTTTTAATATAAGTAATAGTATAGTTTTAATATAAGTAATAGTATAGTTCTAATATGAGTAATAGTGTAGTTTTAATATAAGTAATAGTGTAGTTTTAATATAAGTAATAGTATAGTTTTAATATAAGTAATAGTGTAGTTTTAATATAAGTAATAGTATAGTTTTAATATAAGTAATAGTATAGTTTTGATATAAGTAATAGTGTAGTTTTAATATAAGTAATAGTATAGTTTTAATATAAGTAATAGTATAGTTTTAATATAAGTAATAGTATAGTTTTGATATAAGTAATAGTGTAGTTTTAATATAAGTAATAGTATAGTTTTAATATAAGTAATAGTATAGTTTTAATATAAGTAATAGTATAGTTTTAATATAAGTAATAGTATAGTTTTAATATAAGTAATAGTATAGGTTTAATGTAAGTAATAGTATAGTTTTAATATGAGTAATAGTATAGTTTTAATATAAGTAATAGTGTAGTTTTAATATAAGTAATAGTATAGTTTTAATATGAGTAATAGTGTAGTTTTAATATAAGTAATAGTATAGTTTTAATATAAGTAATAGTATAGTTTTAATATAAGTAATAGTGTAGTTTTAATATAAGTAATAGTATAGTTTTAATATAAGTAATAGTATAGTTTTAATATAAGTAATAGTATAGTTTTAATATAAGTAATAGTATAGTTTTAATATAAGTAATAGTATAGTTTTAATATAAGTAATAGTATAGTTTTAATATAAGTAATAGTGTAGTTTTAATATAAGTAATAGCGTAGTTTTAATATAAGTAATAGTATAGTTTTAATATAAGTAATAGTATAGTTTTAATATAAGTAATAGTATAGTTTTAATATAAGTAATAGTATAGTTTTAATATAAGTAATAGTATAGTTTTAATATAAGTAATAGTGTAGTTTTAATATAAGTAATAGTATAGTTTTAATATAAGTAATAGTATAGTTTTAATATAAGTAATAGTATAGTTTTAATATAAGTAATAGTATAGTTTTAATAAAAGTAATAGTATAGTTTTAATATAAGTAATAGTATAGTTTTAATATAAGTAATAGTGTAGTTCAGCTTCAGATAGACGGATACCAAATTTCCACTAATAATAGATATAGATAGGAGATCAACAAAGAAAAGTTTTAACACACGAAATAAGAAAGGGTGTAGATTTTCATGAAAAAGAGAAAGAAGTAAAGGACATACATTGTAAGCGAGAGAGGGAGGGAGAGGGATGGATGGAGAGACATAGAGGCAGAGAGAAAGACACTAAATTTTCTACGACTGATATTCGGCCATAAATGCTTGTACTAAAAAACCTGTTTGAAGCCGGAAACCAAAAGTGAAAGCTTAAAATCAATAAGAACAAGAAAATATGCAACATGCTTTAAATTGATTCTTTTTGTAATTTGGCTGCCATTTTGAAGCAAACTGTTAAGCGAAATCAATATGAAACAAAAAGAAAGGAAAATAATTAAACATTTTCTGATAATTCATAAGAAAACAAAAACCATTAAAAAAAAAAACAGAGTGAAGAAGCAACTATAATGATGATATCAAGAACGAAAGATACAAGAAAAGATTAAAAAATTATGAGAAGCCAAATTGAAGCGTTTGATAACTAGGGGGCCCAGTTTGCAAAAATGTAACCCATTGGCCAAACAAGGTCAATTAGTTTTTTGCTGATTAATTGTCTGAGTTTGTGGTGATTAGCCATGAATAGATGACATTTAAAGACAGTTGATGAGGAATGTAAGGAGGGGAGGGGGTGACGAAGACCGAAGTTAAGTAGAAACACAACCTGAAATAAATTAGTAATTTTTTCTAAAAGTGCACACTATTTTATACTCGTTAAATCATTGACCTGCGGTGAGTGCGTAATTACACGAGGACATTAAATAATAGTTTTATATGAAGAATCTTATAATAGTTTTATATGAAGAATCTTATAATAGTTTTATATGAAGAATCTTATAATAGTTTTATATGAAGAATCTTATAATAGTTTTATAGGAAGAATCTTGATACGGATTACCAGACTCATTCTATAATGAAATATGAATACGGTTGTGAAGAAAAAACAAAGAAATAAGATCTAGCAACTGAACAGAAACGAATGGACAATTCTGAAAATACTGAACAAACTCAAGTTGCTACATAAATAACCTGTCTTCGGTGTAAGTTTAGAAAAGAAACCCATGCTATGTCAATCTGAATATAACGCAAAGAATCTTCCAGAACATTTTCAGAAATATACTAGCAACTTCAGTGATGAAAACGCTTCATTCTAAAATAATTCAAATATTAAATGTAAAAAAAGAAAAAAACTCGAATAAATTTCAAAAATGCTAATCAAATAAGCTCCTAAGTTAAAATAATAAAGAAAGTAATAGATGGGATTCTTGCATCAGATTTGAATAGCCATTTCTTGTAGCAGGTGTGTACAAGCATTTCCTCATTTACGTCCCTGGCACAGGATATTTATGTGGCGACATCATTTGTTCAAGTATACTCTAGATTTTGCTAGAAGCGTATGTGAGACTTGTTTTGCTCCGAAATTGACATAAAATCACAATAACTATTTCCTATATATATATATAATAATAATTCAAAGTTTAAAATTAGGTATTAAATCATCCGATAAAAAAGGGGGAGGGGTTAACAAAACGAGATTTAAACGTGAATTCAAGAGGTATATATACTTCACACTTCCGGTTATAAGATAGACGAATATTGGCTGAAGAGAGCTTGATAAGGATACCTTAAACGGGCCTTATTATCGGGCTTGAAACCGACGGTACCAATGATCTGTCTCAACTAACAACTTTCTGTACACAAAATATAAATATATATATATATATATATATATATATACATATATATATGTGTGTGTGTGTGTGGGTGTGTGTGTGTGGTGTGTGTGTACTGTCGTTTAGGCGGGATCGAGTTTCAATGTGTGTGTGTGTGTGTGTGTGTATGACTTCATAGCTCTGTAGTTGCAAGCCTGTGTTGTTATACAGCGAAACAGTCTATTTGTGAATGACTATGAATGCCTCCTATCTTGGATTGAGCATACTGAGGAGTGAAATAACAAACTGCCACTAGCATATAATGCAATACGAATATAGAACTTAAATGATTAGTGTTCCTTTGATATTAATGCAATGAAACTCCAGTGTTAATAAAATAGTGCTCAATAAGAGTTAGATCTGTATTATTATATTTTATACAAACATGATTGGTTACATATATGCAGACATATTTTAGCTGCAAATTTATTCAAAATCTAATTTCTTCGGACCATCGTAAACTAAACTAATAGGAATAGAGAAATTACATTCTTGCTTATCATTTTGGTTGGAGGGGAGGGGGAATACAGGAGGAGGATATGTGCGTATCTTTTTAGACAGTGTTACTTATCAATATACCTAATACCTAGACCTGTGAGTATATACATATATATTTACATTTTCCTGTTTTCACCTGTATGTCTTTTCAGGACAGCGTGCTTATCTGTCCATTTATCTTTACGGCCCATCTTCAAGTCTTCAAGTCCCAGTGGGCCTTTCAGACATTTTGTTTCTTTTGATATTTTAGGTGTTGAGGAACCCTAAACATTTATCAGCATTCGATACGGATATATATATATATATATATATATATATATATATATATATATATATATATATATATATATATATATGTGTGTGTGTGTGTGTGTGTGTGTGTGTGTGTGTGTGTGTGCGCGTGTGCTTACATACTTATATACATATATATATATGTATATGTATGTGTGTGTGCTTATATACTTATATACATACATGCATACATACATATATATATATATATATATATATATATATATATATATATATATATATATATATATATATATATATAAAATATATATATATGTCATTTGGGTGGTCGGGTTTCGATCCTGGCTTGAAGTAGTTGCTTGTCTACCCGCACTGATGAGGTGTGAAACAGCGAAACAGTACTGTATGTGGATGACTATAATGCTCCCTATCTTTGAGCCTATTGGGAAGTGGTATACAAATTACCATTAGCGTATTAAGTGATGCTCTTTGTGTAAACAAATTGAGCTTAGGTATTTGGACAATGTCAAAACATTGTTAATTCACTGCCTGGATAGCAACGTGGTTAGAAGCTCCGACTGTCATTTGGGCGGTCAGATTTCGATCTTGGCTTGAGATAATTGCTTGTCTAGCCGCACTGATGAGCTGTGAAACAGCAAAACAGTACTATATGTGGATGACTATATATATATATATATATATATATATATATATATATATATATATATATATACATATTTATTTGTTTGTTTATATACGAGAGAGGGCATTGCAACTGCATTGATATGATGACTGAACTTATGCATTCACGGCCTGAAAGTTTCATGTCTCTGTTGCAGATAGTAACGGTATTAGATTCCAAGGAAACAACCACTGTCAGCGACATGCGTCGGAAACACAGATGGGTCATTGGATTTCTTCATGCAGAAACGAATTGAACAGATCAAAATTCAACAGTGTTTACGAAGCGGATGCGGTTGATGTTAACACAGTCAGGAAATAAATATATATATATATATATATATATATATATATATATATATATGAGCAAACAGTTAATGAAATATGGTAAAAAACACTTTGAAATGAGTTAAAAACATATTTAATCTGAAAAGGAAACACTAGATGAATGGATAGTCCTTAATCCGCGGAGTTTCGAAGAAATACTCTCCTTCTCATCAGAGGGTAGGAATTAGCAAAATGCAGGATCGGATTTTGCATGCAGAAGTATTTGATGAAACAACAAGTAAGTCAAAGATCTTACTTGAAAACAAAATAAGTTAAGCAAAGGGTAAAGAAAAAGGTGATTACACATGAATGGATAGTCTGGTGGAAGATAAAAAAATTCAGTGACAGTAAAATCCAAATGTAAAACTTCAAGAAAGTTAAAAGAATTTCCATTTGTACAAGTAAAATCCAAAGAAGTCCCGTAATTGGAAGAAGATGGTCCATAATAATCCAAACGCAGAAATCCATGGAATAATTCACAAAAAAGTGTGTACAAGGAAAAAATAATATTAATAAAAGAAAAATAAGATGTGCTTTTCAATATTATAAGCTCTATTTCCTATTTGGTATTATCGAGCTTTTATATCTGGCTGAGATAATTTTATACATATTAATTCTTTAATATTTATAATTTACTTTAATTTTACCATCTTGGATCATTTTGGTAAATTCAATTGTAATTTTCATTTTATATATATATATATATATATATATATATATATATATATATATATATATATATATATATATATCGAGAAATTACTTTCAAATTTACGGTAAACCAAAACAGAAATATTTTAAATCAGAAGTTGTTTATTAATGATGCAATTTTTAATGTCATTTTTCATTTATTACTGGCATTAATTTTTATATAAATCACTGCTATCCCGTCATATAATCTAGACAACTCATGCCTCATTCCTCACGAGCACTACCATTATTTGTTCGACCTTAATTTAATTCCAAAATAAATTGTGTCAAAAAATTCTTCTCACAAAACTAAAAATAAATCTATTATCATGAATAAGTATAGTCAGTCCTATTATTTTGCTATTTAATTTACATATTTGTTTATAGGTGTACGAAAACGCTGTATTAATTAGATTAAAAATGAGAGTTACTTCTTCTTTAAATGTTAGTGTAAATATAAAGATTTAGGTAATTTATTAAATCACATGTCAAAACAGCCAAGCACCTATCAGTTGGCAGTCTATATACAGTGTAACACAAAAGTGAGTACATCCCTCACATTTCTTCAAATATCTCTTGATGGGACAAATTTGTGTGCATGGCTGTCACACCAGGAGGAAACCTCTTCTGAAGGAAATACACAAGAAAGCTCGCAAAAACGTTTGCTGAAGAAATGTACAAAAAAGCCCATAGATTACTGGAACCATGACCTATGGTCTGATGAGACGAAATTTAATTTGTTTGGTTCTAATGGCCTTAAGCATGTGTGGTGGCAACCAGGTGAGGATTACAAAGATAAGCGTGTCATGCCTACAGTCAACAGGGTGGTGGGGATGTCATGGTCTGGGGCTGCATGAGTGCTGCATGTATTGGGGAGTTACATTTCATTGAGGGAAACATGAACTTCAACATGTAGTGTTAAATACTGCAGCAGAACATGGCCCTTTCTCTCCAGAAACTGGGTCGCACAGCATTGTTCCAGCATGACAATGACTCAAAACACACATCCAAGACAACCTCTGCTTTACTAAAGAGGCTGAGGGTAAAGGTGGTGGACTGGCCAACCATGTCTTCAGACTTGAACCCAATACAACGTCTTTGGGGTATCTTCAAGCAGAGGGTGGAGGTGCGCAAAGTCTCAAATATCCACCAGCTTCGTGACGTCGTAATTGAAGAGTGGAAGAGCATTCCAGTGGCTACATGTGAAGCTCTTGTCAACTTCATGCCTAGGAGAGTAAAGGCAGTTTTGGATAATGATGGTGGCCACACAAAATATTGAGATTTGACAATATTGACAACTTTTCGTAGGGTGTGTACTCACTTTTGTTGCCAAGGATTTAGATTTTAATGGTTATATTTTGAGTTATTTTAAGGGGAAAATAAATTAACTCTTTTATATAAGCTGCAGACAGACTACGTTTCATTGTGTCAAAAAATCATCTTTTCAGTCTTGTCCCATGAAGAGATATACTTAAATATCTGAAGAATGTAAGGGGTGTGATGCACTCTACATGGTGGAGAGAGTTTATGC